>NC_057814.1:67573457-67873457 GCF_018294505.1 Triticum aestivum | reverse complement strand
CCGATGGACTGAGGAAGTCCCTGCAGAATTTGGATGCATACTTTCTGGTGCAACAACAAGTGCTGGAGGATTTAAGCGCCAAACAAGAGAAAGTTAATAAGCTTGCTAAGCATCTTGCCAGCATTATGGGTACCCAGGATATTGTTTCTTGAGCTCTTCTGAAGTGGTTTCAGTTCTGGACTTGTTTTGCTGTGGCGTTTATATGCTACTTTGTTCCCTATATTTGCACTGGTGGCGAACTTTGATGCCAAGTGGATGTAATATGTGTAATAGCCGTGATAGCCTAGCGTAAGTTACTTGCTTATTTATTTCCGTTGTCTTGTTTATTTGTTTTCTTGTAGTCAGTGTAGTTCTTTTTCCGCGATTTGCTAGTGGCCGGAATAACCTATTTTTTTAAACTAGGCCACATTAACAATGGGCTACATATTTACTGTAGGCCTCCTACGGGCCGTAGAAACAATGTGTTGGGGAACGTAGCAATAATTCAAAATTTTCCTACGTGTCACCAAGATCAATCTAGGCGATGCTAGCAACGAGAGAGAGGGAGTGCATCTTCATACCCTTGAAGATCGCTAAGCGGAAGCGTTACAAGAACGCGGTTGATGGAGTCGTACTCGCGGCGATTCAAATCGCGGAAGATCCGATGAAGCGCCGAACGGACGGCGCCTCCGCGTTCAACACACGTACAGCCCGGGGACGTCTTCTCCTTCTTGATCCAGCAAGGGGAGAGGAGAAGTTGAGGGAGAACTCCAGCAGCACGACGGCGTGGTGGCAATGGAGCTCGTGGTTCTCCGGCAGAGCTTCGCTAAGCACTACGGAGGAGGAGGAGGAGGAGTTGGAGGAGGAGAGGGCTGCGCCAGGCCAGGGGTGCGGCTGCCCTCCCACCCCCTCAGTATATATAGGGGGGAGGGGACAGGGGGCCGGCCCCTCTAGATGGATCTGGAGGAGGAGGCGGCGGCCAGGGGAAACCCTAGATGGGTTTGGGCGCCCCCACCCCCTAGGAAACTTGCCCCCCAAGCAGGGAGGGGCGGCTGCCCTAGGGGTGGCGCCCCCACCTCTCCTGGTTACATGAGAGGGGTTGGGAGGGGTGCACGTCCCCTTAGTGGGCTGGTTTGCCCCTTCCCCTTGGCCCATAAGGCCCCCCAACGCTTGCCGGGGCCTCCGAAACCCCTTTCGGACATGCTGGCCATAGCCTGGTACCCCCGGAACAATTCCGGACTCCAATACCCTTCGTCCAATATACCGATCTTCACCTCCGAACCATTCCGAAGCTCCTCATCATGCCTGGGATATCATCCGGAACTCCGAACAACCTTCGGTAACCACATACTATTTCCCATAACAACTCTAGCGTCACCGAACCTTAAGTGTGTAGACCCTACGGGTTTGGGAACCATGCAGACATGACCGAGACACCTCTCCGGCCAATAACCAATAGCGGGATCTGGATACCCATATTGGCTCCCACATGTTCCACGATGATCTCATCGGATGAACCACGATGTCGGGGATTCAATCAATCCCGTATACAATTCCCTTTGTCTATCGGTATGTTACTTGCCCGAGATTCGATCGTCGGTATCCCAATACCTCGTTCAATCTCGTTACCGGCAAGTCTCTTTACTCGTTCCATAACGCATGATCCCATGGCTAACTCATTAGTCACATTGAGCTCATTATGATGATGCATTACCGAGTGGGCCCAGAGATACCTCTCCGTCATACGGTGTGACAAATCCCAGTCTCGATTCGTGCCAACCCAACAGACACTTTCGGAGATACCTGTAGTGCACCTTTATAGCCACCCAGTTACGTTGTGACGTTTGGTACACCCAAAGCATTCCTACAGTATCCGGGAGTTGCACAATCTCATGGTCTAAGGAAACGATACTTGACATTAGAAAAGCTCTTAGCAAATGAACTACACGATCTTGTGCTATGCTTAGGATTGGGTCTTGTCCATCACATCATTCTCCTAATGATGAGATCCAGTTATCAATGACATCCAATGTCCATGGTCAGGAAACCATAACCATCTATTGATCAACGAGCTAGTCAACTAGAGGCTTACGAGGGACATGTTGTGGTCTATGTATTCACACAAATGTATTACGGTTTCCAGTTAATACAATTATAGCATGAACAATAGACAATTATCATGAACAAGGAAATACAATAATAACCATTTTATTATTGCCTCTAGGGCATATTTCCAACAGTCTCCCACTTGCACTAGAGTCAATAATCTAGTTCACATCACTATGTGATTGTAATGAAACCAACACCCATGGGGTTTGTTCATATATCACTTGTGAGAGAGGTTATTAGTCAACGGGTCTGGACCTTTCAGATCCGTGTGTGCTTTACAAATCTCTATGTCATCTTGTAGATGCAGCTACCACGCGCTACTTGGAGCTATTCCAAATAACTGCTCTACTATACGAATCCAGTTTACTACTCAGAGTCATCCGAATTAGTGTCAAAGTTTGCATCGACATAACCCTTTACGACGAACTCTTTTACCACCTCCATAATCGAGAAAATTCCTTAGTCCACTAGTTACTAAGGATAAGTTTGACCGCTGTCATGTGATCAATTCCTGGATCACTCCTGTACCCCTTGACTGACTCATGGCAAGGCACACTTCAGGTCCGGTACACAGCATAGCATACTGTAGAGCCTACGCCTAAAGCATAGGGGACGACCTTCATCATTTCTCTCTCTTCTGCCATGGTCATGTTTCGAGTCTTACTCAACACTCACACCATGTAACACAGCCAAGAACTCCTTCTCTGCTGATCTATTTTGAACTCCTTCAAAATCTTGTCACGGTATGTATTCATTTGAAAGTACTATTAAGCGTTTTTTATCTATCCTTATATATCTTAATGATCAATGTTCAAGTAGCTTAATCCAGGTTTTCCAATGAAAAACACTTTTCAAATAACCCTGTATGCTTTCCAGAAATTGTACATCATTTCTGATCAACAATATGTTAACAACATATACTCATCAAAAATTCTATAGTGCTCCCACTCACTTCTTTGGAAATACAAGTTTCTCATAAACTTTGTATAAACCCAAAATCTTTGATCATCTGATCAAAGCGTACATTCCAACTCCGAGATGCTTACTCCAGTCCTTAGAAGGATTGCTGGAGCTTTGCATACTTGTTAGCATATTTCAGGATTGACAAAACCTTCTGGTTGTATCACATAAAACCTTTCCTCAAGAAAATCGTCGAGGAAACAATGTTTTGACATCCTATCTGCAAGATTTCATAAATAATGCAGTAACTGCTAATATAATTCCAACAGACTCTTAGCATCGCTACGAGTGAGAAAGTCTCATCGTAGTCAACTCCTTGAACTTGTTGGAAAACATCTTAACGACAAGTCGAGCTTTCTTAATGGTGACACTTACCATCATTGTCCGTCTTCCTTTTAAAATCCATCTGCACCCAACAGCCTTACGACTATCAAGTAGTTCTTCCAAAGTCTATACTTTGGTTTTATACATGGATCCTCTCTCGGATTTTATGGTCTCGAGCCATTCGTCGGAATCCGGGCCCACCATCGTTTCTCCATAGCTCGTAGGTTCATTGTTGTCTAGCAACATGACTTCCAAGACAGGATTACGTACCACTCTGAAGTAGTACGCATCCTTGTCGACCTACGAGGTTTGGTAGTGACTTGATCTGAAGTTTCATGATCACTATCATAAGCTTCCACTTCAGTTGGTGTAGGTGCCACAGGAACAACTTCCTGTGCCCTGCAACACACTAGTTGAAGTGACGGTTCAATAACCTCATCAAGTCTCCACCATCCTCCCACTCAATTCTTTCGAGAGAAACTTTTCCTCGAGAAAGGACCCGTTTCTAGAAACAATCACTTTTGCTTTCGGATCTGAAATAGGAGGTATACCCAACTGTTTTGGTTATTCTATGAAGATGCATTTATCCGTTTTGGGTTCGAGCTTATCAGCCTGAAACTTTTTCACATAAGCGTCGCAGCCCCAAACTTTTAAGAAACGACAACTTAGGTTTCTCTAAACCATAGTTCATACGGTGTCGTCTCAACGGAATTGCGGGGTGCCCTATTTAAAGTGAATGTGGTTGTCTCTAATGCCTAACCCATAAACGATAGTGGTAATTCGATAAGAGACATCATGGTATGCACCATATCCAATAGGGTGCAATTATGATGTTCGGACACACCATCACACTATGGTGTTCCAGGCGGTATTAGTTGTGAAACAATTTCCACAATGTCTCAATTGTGTGCCAAACTCGTAACTCAGATATTCATCTCTATGATCATATCATAGACATTTTATCCTCTTGTCACGACGATCTTCAACTTCACTCTGAAATTACTTGAACCTTTCAATAATTCAGACTTGTGTTTCATCAACTAAATATACTCAGCATCTACTCAAATCATCTGTGAAGTAAGAACATAACGATATCCACTGCGTGCCTCAGCACCCATTGGATTGCACACATCAAATGTATTACTTCCAACAAGTTGCTCTCTTGTTTCATCTCACTAAAAACGAGGCCTTTCGGTCATCTTGCCCATGTGGTATGATTTGCATGTCTCAAGTGATTCAAAATCAAGCGAGTCCAAACGATCCATCTGTATGGAGTTCCTTCATGCATATCTACCAATAGACATGGTTCGCATGTCTCAATCTTTTCAAAAAATGAGTGAGTCCAAAGGTCCATCAACATGGAGCTTCTTCATGCGTTTTATACCAATATGACTCAAATGGCAGTGCCACAAGTATGTGGTACTATCATTACTATCTTATATCTTTTGGCATGAACATGTGTATCACTACGATCGAGATTCAATAAACCATTCATTTTAGGTGCAAGACCATTGAAGGTATTACTCAAATAAACAGAGTAACCATTATTCTCCTTAAATAAATTACCGTATTGTGATAAACATAATCCAATCATGTCTATGCTCAACGCAAACACCAAATAACAATTATTTAGGTTTAACACCAATCTCGATGGTAGAGGGAGCATGCGATGCTTGATCACATCAACCTTGGAAACACTTCCAACACATATCGTCATCTCACCTTTAGCTAGTCTCCGTTTATTCCGTAGCCTTTTATTTCGAGTTACCAACACTTAGCAACCGAACCAGTATCTAATACCCTGGTGCTATTAGGAGTACTAGTAAAGTACACATTCATATAATGTATATCCAATATACTTCTGTCGACCTTGCCTGCCTTCTCATCTACCAAGTATCTAGGGTAGTTCTGCTTCAGTGACCGTTCCCCTCATTACAGAAGCACTTAGTCTCGGGTTTGGGTTCAACCTTGGGTTTCTTCACTAGAGCATTAACTGATTTGCCGTTTCATGAAGTATCCCTTCTTTCCCTTGCCCTTCTTGAAACTAGTGGTTTTACTAACCATCAACAATTGATGCTCCTACTTGATTTCTACTTTCGCGGTGTCAAACACCGCGAGTTGCTCAAGGATCATCATGTCTATCCCTGATATGTTATAGTTCATCACGAAGCTCTAATAGCTTGGTGGCAGTGACTATGGAGAACCATCACTATCTCATCTGGAAGATTAACTCCCACTTGATTCAAGCGATTGTAGTACTCAGACAATCTGAGCACATGCTCAACGATTGAGCTTTTCTCACTTAGTTTGCAGACTTAAGAAACTTGTCAGAGGTCTCATACCTCTTGACGTGGGCACCAGTCTGAAATCCCAATTTCAGTCTTTGGAACATCTCATATGTTCTGCGACGTTTCAAAAACGTCTTTGGCGCCTCAATTCTAAACCGGTAGCATTACGCACTGAACTATCACGTAGTCAACAAAACGTGTATGTCAGATGTTCGCAACATCCACAGACGACGCTCGAGGTTCACACACCGAGCGGTGCATTAAGGACATAGGCCTTCTGCGCAGCAATGAGGATAATCCTCAGTTTACGGACCCAGTCCGCATAAGTTCTACTATCAACTTTCAACTAAATTTTCTCTAGGAACATATCTTAAATAGTAGAACCAAAGCGTAAGCTATGACATAATTTGCAAAGACCTTTTGACCATGTTCATGATAATTAAGTTCATCTGATTATTTAATGAACTCCCACTTAGATAGACATCCCTCTAGTCATCTAAGTGATACATGATCCGAATCGACTAGACCGTGTCCGATCATCACGTGAGACGGACTAGTCATCAACGGTGAACATCTCCATGTTGATCGTATCTACTATACGACTCATGTTCGACATTTCGGTCTCTTGTGTTCCGAGGCCATGTCTGTACATGCTAGGCTCGTCAAGTCAACCTAAGTGTTTCGCATGTGTAAATCTGGCTTACACCCGTTGTATGCGAACGTTAGAATCTATCACACCCGATCATCATGTGGTGCTTCGAAACAACGAACCTTCGCAACGGTGCAGAGTTAGGGGGAACACATCTCTTGAAATTTTAGTGAGGGATCATCTTATTTATGCTACCGTCGTTCTAAGAAAATAAGATGTAAACATGACAAACATCACATGCAAATCATAAAGTGACATGATATGGCCAGTATCATCTTGCGCCTTTTGATCTCCATCTTCGAGGCGCGGCATGATCACCTTCGTCACCGGCATGACACCATGATCTCCATCATCGTGTCTTCATGAAGTTGTCTCGCCAACTATTACTTCTACTACTATGGCTAACGGTTAGCAATAAAGTAAAGTAATTACATGGCGTTTTTCATTGACACGCAGGTCATACAATAAATTAAGACAACTCCTATGGCTCCTGCCGGTTGTCATACTCATCAACATGCAAGTCGTGATTCCTATTACAAGAACATGATCAATCTCATACATCACATATATATAATTCATCACATCCTTTTGGCCATATCACATCACATAGCATACCCTACAAAAACAAGTTAGACGTCCTCTAATTGTTGTTGCATGTTTTACGTGGCTGCTATGGGTTTCTAGCAAGAACGTTTCTTACCTACGCAAAAGCCACAACGGTGATATGCTAATTGCTATTTACCCTTCCTAAGGACCCTCTTCATCGAATCCAATCCGACTAAAGTGGGAGAGACAGACACCCGCTAGCCACCTTATGCATCAATTGCATGTCAGTTGGTGGAACCTGTCTCACGTAAGTGTACGTGTAAGGTCGGTCCGGCCCGCTTCATCCCACAATGCCGCCGAATCAAGATAAGACTAGTAACGGTAAGCAAATTGAACAAATCATCGCCCACAACTACTTTGTGTTCTACTTGTGCATAGAATCTACGCATAGACCTAGCTCATGATGCCACTGTTGGGGAACATAGCAATAATTCAAAATTTTCCTGCGTGTCACCAAGATCAATCTAGGAGATGCTAGCAACGAGAGAGAGGGAGTGCATCTTCATACCCTTGAAGATCGCTAAGCAGAAGGATTACAAGAACGCGGTTGATGGAGTCGTACTCGCGGCGATTCAAATCGCGGAAGATCCGATCAAGCGCCGAACGGACGACGCCTCCGCGTTCAACACACGTACAGCCCGGGGACGTCTCCTCCTTCTTGATCCAGCAAGGGGAGAGGAGAAGTTGAGGGAGAACTCCAGCAGCACGACGGCGTGGTGGCAATGGAGCTCATGGTTCTCCGGCAGAGCTTCGCTAAGCACTACGGAGGAGGAGGAGGAGTTGGAGGAGGAGAGGGCTGCGCCAGGCCAGGGGTGCGGCTGCCCTCCCACCCCCTCACTATATATAGGGGGAAGGGGAGAGGGGGCCGGCCCCTCTAGATGGATCTAGAGGAGGAGGCGGCGGCCAGGGGAAACCCTAGATGGGTTTGGGTGCCCCCACCCCCTAGGAAACTTGCCCCGCAAGCCGGGAGGGGCGGCTGCCCTAGGGGTGGCGCCCCCACCTCTCCTGGTTACGTGAGAGGGGTTGGGAGGGGCGCAAAGCCCCTTAGTGGGCTGGTTTGCCCCTTCCCCTTGACCCATAAGGCCCCCCAACGCTTGCCGGGGCCTCCGAAACCCCTTTCGGACATGCTGGCCATAGCCTGGTACCCACGGAACAATTCCGGACTCCAATACCCTTCGTCCAATATACCGATCTTCACCTCCGGACCATTCCGAAGCTCCTCGCCATGTCCGGGATATCATCCGGGACTCCGAACAACCTTCGGTAACCACATACTATTTCCCATAACAACTCTAGCGTCACCGAACCTTAAGTGTGTAGACCCTACGGGTTCGGGAACCATGCAGACATGACCGAGACACCTCTCCGGCCAATAACCAATAGCGGGATCTGGATATCCATATTGGCTCCCACATGTTCCACGATGATCTCATCGGATGAACCATGATGTCGGGGATTCAATCAATCCCGTATACAATTCCCTTTGTCTAATGGTATGTTACTTGCCCGAGATTCGATCGTCGGTATCCCAATACCTCGTTCAATCTCATTACCGGCAAGTCTCTTTACTCGTTCCGTAACGCATGATCCCGTGGCTAACTCATTAGTCACATTGAGCTCATTATGATGATGCATTACCGAGTGGGCCCAGAGATACCTCTCCGTCATACGGTGTGACAAATCCCAGTCTCGATTCGTGCCAACCCAACAGACACTTCAAGAGATACCTGTAGTGCACCTTTATAGCCACCCAGTTATGTTGTGATGTTTGGTACACCCAAAGCATTCCTATAGTATCCGGGAGTTGCACAATCTCATGGTCTAAGGAAACGATACTTGACATTAGAAAAGCTCTTTGCAAACGAGCTACATGATCTTGTGCTATGCTTAGGATTGGGTCTTGTCCATCACATCATTCTCCTAATGATGTGATCCCGTTATCAATGACATCCAATGTCCATGGTCAGGAAACCATAACCATCTATTGATCAACGAGCTAGTCAACTAGAGGCTTACTAGGGACATGTTGTGGTCTATGTATTCACACATGTATTACGGTTTCCAGTTAATACAATTATAGCATGAACAATAGACAATGATCATGAACAAGGAAATACAATAATAACCATTTTATTATTGCCTCTAGGGCATATTTCCAACACAATGGGCCTTCTAAGGGTCGTAGACACAATGGGCCTTCTACGGGGCATAGACACAATGGGCCTTCTACGGGCCGTATCATCAATGGGCCTCCTACGGGCCGTATGATCGGTTGGCCAAACATGGGCCAATAACAGACCACATTATGGTCGTAAATGGGCTAGAGTTGAAATCGTCCATTCATGGGCCGACCATAACGGGCTGTCATTAATAGGCCGTATTTGATGACGCTATGAAAATGGCCCAACGTAATAATGGGCCACAAACAGGCCAACTGTAACCACGGGCTGTATTTGGCCCACAAGCTGAAAATGACAGTAACGGGCCGAAAGTAAACGAATGCTGGAAATGAGCCCAAGATTAAATGGGCCCTAAGCAGGCCGAAAGATAACATGGGCTGGAAACGGCCCAATGGAATAATGGGCCGTTAATGGGTATAAAGTGATACATTGTTCATTACAGGCCAGTATTACCACAGGCCGTTAATGGGCCGAGGTTTACTAAGGGCCTCATATGGGCCAAAAGATGTCATGGGCCATACATGGGCCGGAAGTTAAAACGGGCTGGAATTATATTGGACGGCCCAGATGACGCTACTGGGCCTAATTCGAATAGGCCGTAAACGAGCCCTGGGATAGCAGGTTGTAAATGGGCTATATGCGAACATGCCGTTAAGAGGCTTGCCTTGGGTCGGCCCGCTACCTTTTGACCAAGTCAAACGGGCCGGCCTTTTCACACGAATGGGCCTCTGTTGGGCCGTGCCACGTGTCGGCGTATCATAGGCTTTTTGGGTCCAATGAGTGGATGACGTCTGTCCTAACGGTGAGCCGACACGTGTTTCCTCCAGCCAATGATGATTTTACACGTGGAAAATCCCCATTGGTCGGGGCTGTTAACGGGTTATCGGATCCAAAACCGGACCCGATAGCTTAACGGCGTTCCGTTACGGTGGATGCCATGTGTCGGTCACCCTTGACGAAAGCACTTCTGTGACGCGCGATATATCGTCATGGAAGTGGACACTTCCGTGATGATAATTTTGGTAATGTCATAGAACACTTCTACGACAGCACAAGTATGACTATCTTGATTCTGTCATAAATTTGTCATGGATGTACATGCATGACAGAAAACGTGACCTACTGTGACAAACACGTATCATCACGGAAGTGTATTTTCTTGTAGTGTCAGGTTATTTCGATTTGTACACCTTCGGTTTTTCTCTTTATCGTGCAACTGTTCACTTACCACAGATGAGCTTTCTTGTATGTCGACAGGCGCCGCAACCGTAGCACCGGAGCCGCTTCAGCGACGGCGACAGCCGGCCTAAACTCAACCGCAACACGAGCACCATCGACGATCCTTAGCTATCAAGTATGCCAACGATACCCATACGCCGCCGAGAATCAGGTACTATTATCCAACAGCCGGCGCCTACGTTCACTATCTTAGCATAAGCACCGCACCTTTGAATTTCTTCAGGGCATCATTCAGTTTTTCATGAGACGCGTTATTCTGCTTGCACCTGTAGGGCCATACTTCTGGCAGTGAACATGTTACATGTGCTAAATTACATACCAGTGCACATATAGTTAATATGCTTTAGTTTTTTCCTAAGTATTACTGTACTTCCTAGATATCACTGCCTACTATTTTACTTCTTGCATGCTATATTTATGATAATGGTGTTGTTATGATGCCACCTGTTGGTTCCATCAGACTGCTTCATGTTCTCTATGCTTAATTACACATCAGCAAACTAGCATGTGGTTCCACTGGTTTTTGTTTGTTTTACCCTACATTTTCTGATGCTAGCTATTACATCACTGCTACGAGCCTCTGTTCATTACTTTTTTGTGTGTTCTTGATCTTCCCAAGTTGCATGACTAATTTGATGCTCCTATTAATTATGGAGTTGCCAACCCCATCAAGCAAAATATTTGTTCTTTTGGGGCTGGCACCTCGAACAAGCATAAAAATAGAGGGAAGCAGATATATTGCCGTGTATGCACACACCCTTCTTTCATTAGTTTAGATGAACCATTGACGATCAATTCGAACCAGTGCATGCGATTAAAATTAATTTTACCTAAATAGAGGGTGCAGAATAAACTACAACAAGTAGATTTGCAACCACGGGATGCTGACGATATCTTCAAAGAACATTGCAACAGCAGCGAGGCTTCACAGCAACATATGGTAAGCCAGTGTGTTTTAGTACATGTGAAATGTAATGTGTGGGGCCTGCTTTCTTGGCTTGTGCCCTCAACCTGTAATCCTACAGAATAACAAATAGTTCAGTTGTCTGCTTTGCTGTATTGCTTGATTCGAATGCTTGTTTGTTACTTGTTACGCTATACCTGAATTGGCCAATATGTCAGCAGTGCCTGCTGTACTATCGTAAAGAAATGCATGCCTAGTTCATTTGAGTCCTTAACTTTTCCTCTGAACTTCATCACAAGACTGTCTTCGTAGTTTATATGAGGCCACACTGTTAAGTACTTTCTCAGATTATTTCAACTGCTTAGATTCCTTGGCAACTTAAATATAGCGGTGGTACACTCCCTTTCAACTAGGGATGTCAACTGGGTCCCGTTTAAGCCCGGTTAAAGTCCACTAGTGGTATGATAGTTCAAAAGAGTTTTTGTTTTTTGAGGAAAATGAACTAGGGAGCTAGCAAAAACTAACTAGATGGGACTGGCGGCTGTCATTTATTTGCCACATCCCTAGTTTCATCTTACCATTTTAATTTCTTTTCGGTTGATGCTGCTTCGAACCATTTAAATATAGCTTGCCATGCTCGGTAATAATTCGTATGTCGTTTACCATGTAAGCTTACTACCTAGATCATGCGATAACTATCTCTTACTTATGTCCAGCGGAAACCTTTCAGGATGCCGTTCACACTAGGACACAATGTACAACCCCAGAATCTATTTGTGGAAGCAGTGCGCCATCCATGTTACCAGATGGTAGCAGTTCAGAGGCAACACCGCCGGAGAGCAGTCTGAGCACAGATATTATAGTTCTTGAGGCTCTACTAGAGGCAGAAAGAGATGGTGTGGCTGCCATGAATGAGGTAATCTCGATCTTGAAGCTGGAAATTATGCAATTAGCTGCACGCATTATGCAAGCAACCCAAGAATTAGAGGAAGTAAGAATGTTGCATTTGAAGATAGAGGAGGTCCTGCTGCTTCTGCTATGTGAAGCACAGGGTAATCCCAGTTCTTCTTTAGATAGCAGTTGAAATTGTCATTAGATTATTGTACTTGCATGTTGTGTCATGTCTCTGAATGGATTATGTTGTAAGACCCCCTATGTTGTCCATGTGTTGTAATGATCCGGATTTTTAGGCGAGGTAATCCTCAGTACTTGTATGATTGACATAAGGTGAACTGTTTTTCGTGTGAGCATATTGTATTGGATGAAATAACTGTTTGACTCAAAGTGTATCCAACCTACTGAATTCGAAGATCACGGCATTTCTAAATCATAATCATATATAAAGGTGGAATAAATCTTTGTTGTGGTTTTGAAGAAATAAATAACAAAACATAGAATTATCTGTGGATATTCGTAATCGAATAAAAATTGGATTTGGATTTAGTTGCCAGGGCCCAGGGCAAACGTGAATGCTAATTCTCCCAAGTTTTGAACGAAGCGGCTAAACACCCACTATCATTTGTGGGCTGCCCGAAGCAAGTGTTTGCGAGATGGAAATTATTGTCTACCCCTGACACTTGACATCCTTATCGACCGGATTTACACTGCTGTCAATAGGGGTAGACTAGTAGCTTCAATCAGACGTGACACGATGGCCTCTGAGCCCATTCAGACACGGTGGGCGTCAAACGTGAGCGGAAAAACACATTTGATTCAAGCTCGTCCGAAAGACATGTGTCTCTCCCTCCATTTCCCCATTCATCCACGGTGGGCGGCAAAACAAACTCTCCTCATCCGAAATCGATGTAGGCTAATATTTTAAATAGGGGCAGATGTGTAACTTCCCTCAGACGTGACACAACCGCCCTACCTGCCAGCCCCGTTCATACACCGTGGGTGCCAACCGTGGGCGGAAAAATACCCTCTCCTCGCCCGAAATCGTTACCGGCAAATATTTGGGAGATGCGAGATTACCGTCCTATCCCCAACCGACGTGATGTCCGAAATTTTAAACGGGGGATAAGTTCGTAACTTTGCCACATTTCAGACAAGCGCGTCCCAAAGTTTGAGATCCCCCCTCCCCCTCCATTTCCCCATTCATACACCGTCGGCGCCACGACAACCTCCCCACTACGGCCAGCCTCCTCCGTCCGCCACCCCATCCTCCACCTTGCCGGAGCCGCTACCCCTACCCCGTCGTCCACTGCAAGAGATGAACGTCTCTCATCCACGGCGCCGGACCAGGATCCTTTCATCGCGTCGTCTCGCTTCATCGGCGCCGTCGTCCACTTTGCCGTTGCCGCTCCTATGACCGCCTCGTCCACGGCAACAGGATTTATCCCCCAACCCAGCCGTCTGCCATCTAAAGTCTTCTTCCCCACCGCCGACAGCCATCGCACCCGCAGCACCCTCAACGTATCAGCAGGGGCCTACACGGCGTCGCAAGAGAGGTGGTACTCTTCCATATGTGCTTAAGTTATTGATCTGACCCGGAAAATAGATCTTAAATTGTTTACTGTACTTTTCTTGTCCGTACCAAATCGTAGTGGCTAGTTGAATGCAGACATTGGTTACGAAGTAGCTTTGTCCGGTTTGCACCTTCAGATCCGCCATGTCACGGTCACTATACTCGTAAAGCTTATGGTTTACCCCCTTTATATTCACTACCATCATCGTAGGTGCTTCAGTGCTTTGTGTCGTGCTAGCACTGCTCCTCAGGACCTCAACCCATCAAGCGAAACAACATGCCACTCATAATTCAAAAGCTTACGTGTTGAAATACGAATCTGATATGATGCTCATATTACTAAAACAAAGAACGTTTAATTGGTCACCTAATGTTCCTATATTCGTTTCGAAAAGCATGTGCGCCACCCACTGGTCCAGCTAGTTCCACTTTCCTGGTTTTACTCTTGATGCTTAGGGTTTTCCCCTTTTATCTACTCTACTATGATCTGCGTAGGTGCTTTCTGTCATACTAGCATTACTCCACCCTTCAAGCTAAACAACACAACACTCAAAATTCCAAAGCTTAGTTGTTCAAATATGATTGTGATATGATACTGATATTAGTTAACAGACACATTTAATTGGTTAGCTAAAGGTCCCTTGAGTTTCCAAATGCATGTCGCGACATATAGAGAGACAACAGAATTGCATTTCTTTGTCACTTGTTGACTGTACTTTCTTGTCCATATCAAATCTTAGTTGTTATTTCAAAGTAAATATCGGTTGCTAACTACCCTTTGCGCGGTTTGCAGCTTTAGATCTGCCATCCCACCGCCATGGTGAACATTATACTCATCATGCTTACGGTTTCCCCATTCTATGATGACCACGATCAGCCTACGTGGTTCGTGTCGTAATAGCACTGCTCCACCCATCGAGCTAAACAAGCTTAGTTGTACAAATTCAAATCTGATATTATGCTGATATTAGTAAAACTGAGAGATGTTTAATTGGTCAGCTAAATGTTCCTACTTTAGTTTCGAAATGCATGTGAGCCACATATGGAGAGACCGGAAGGAATAGTATTTATCTGTGCGCTCTGGTTCATCATGGGTGGCCAACCGACATTGTATAGAAAGACTTGTAATATCTTGAATCTGCTTGCTCTTCTGCTCTTCTTTAAGATGATCCTATTCTCTTGCGGTCGACTGGTCAGGTCAAGTTATTCTCCCTTAGTATATTTTGAATCTGTCAGGTCAGGTCGACTTGTTCTTCTTTACTCTATGTTGAAGCTGTCATCTGCGATGTATCATCACTTCTGGAGCTCTCATATTTTGAGTAGTAGGCCACATTATATTAATGCACACACCAAATTACAGCATGCATGGCACCTCTTAGAAGAATTGCAGAGATAGCACAAAGGGGTTTACAGGGAGGAAGTATTGGATTAGAATCACTTCTGCATTACAAAGATAATCTCACTTGTTTTTATGTTTTCATGCATGTCAGGTATTGAACATTATCAAAATGAATATGAGAATGGGCGCACGAGAGGAATATTGCGGAACAATCCACTGGCTAACAAACTTGGCATGGTGGAGGATGGCCTATCTTATTCACCCATCAAGGTGCATGCTCTAATTTGGCAAGGTTGTATTGGTCGCACATATTTTGCATCTGACCTCTTCCATTACTTCTACTTTGTTACACCATCTGCTTAGTTTAAGCATCATATATGAGTATATGCCATACCTATCCATTTTCTGTACCTATTCCATGTGTCGTCATACTATGTTTTTCCAGTCAAATGTTGTTCTTTTGTAATAGATGTCCAAAAGGAAGAGGGTGATTGCAGATCCTCAAGGAGTACATACTAGGTATTTGGAAAAGGTAGTGATACCTGTTAAATCAGATAGATCAGCAGCCACAGAAAACACAGGCCCAACTGTAACAGACTTTACCCCTACTCCAGTGGCCAAACCCCTATTAGAACTGCTGATAACCCAGTGATAACCCACAAGTATAGGGGATCGCAACAGTTTTCGAGGGTAGAGTATTCAACCCAAATTTATTGATTCGACACAAAGAATATTCTCAAGTATTAGCAGTTGAGTTGTCAATTCAACCACACCTGGTGTAGCGACCAGACCTCAAATAGTCTGTGCTGCTGTGCACCAGTGTCATCCCTGGATCAGTAATGCTGACACGCACAGTACAAATGGAGGATTTACAACAGAGTAACAATCACACACTTATTGCAACGAATATCTCAAAAGAGAATAAGTATGATAAATATGGCTTAAGGCCATCTAAATACGATAACAGCGGAAGACTTGGAAGATAAGTGAGTCCATCAACTCCAACGGCATCACTGAGTATAAGACCACGACCTAAGGCACCTTACTCGTCATCTGAAAAGTCTGCAACATGAAACGTTGCAGCCCGAAAACGGGTCAGCACATATAATATGCTGGCAAAATAACACATAGAGAATAATGAACATAATAATGCTATACTACATGCATATATGGCTGGTGGAAAGCTCTATGGTTACAGTTTTGCGAAAAGCCAATTTTTCCCTACTGCAAAGGAATAAATTTTTATTTAACTATCATGGTGGTTGTTAAACATTGAGAAGGTACCTCCAACTCAATCCCAATTAAGTATCATCATTAACCCAACAAAATTAATTAAAAGTAACATGGTGATGAGATTCACATGATAATCCAGGTACTAGATACTCAAGTTGTCCATAACCGGGGACACGGCTAATCATGATTAGTTTGTACACTCTGCAGAGGTTTGTGCACTTTTCCCCACAAGACTCGATCGCCTCCACTTGATTCTCGCACTACATGATGTTTGAGAAACGGATGACCGAGACACAGTCTTTCAGAAACAATCACCCTTTACTCCGGATAGACGGTTACACCTACTTTCCCCTACATCTGCTAGCCCACCTCTTCAAGAGATCATGTAACCTACTCAACTATGCTAGAGCCCATAATAGCTTGTGGCTGCACACGAAAGTTTCTAGCATGAATAATCTTATGATCCCTTTGAGCCTGGGTGGCAGTCCTTATAAAAACAGACAACAGTGGGTTCTCCAGGTGCCTCAATCCACCCAGATGTGAGTTTTAGTTGCCACCTTAAGTAAACCATTATTAACAATCTCACATCTGTCATGAATATCTCTCAAACCCAATCCACGTCTACGAGCATAGCATGGCAATATAAGCAACATAGAAAGTAACTCCCGAGGGTTTGATAAATAAAACAAGTAATAGGTACTACCTCAACTACTTCCCAATACCCACAGTTTAATTAGATCCTAGCCATGCAATGTTTGAGGATTGATCTAATGCAATAAAAACTGGGTATGGAAGAGTATGATCAAAGTGTTACTTGCCTTGCTGATGATCCGCGAAACCTAGAGATTCGAAGTAACAAGCGGCGCACTCCGGGTACTCTATCGCAAAAAAACAAGCAAACAATAAGTACTCATCTAATGCACAGGTAAAACTCGAATAAAAGATCCAACCAGAAAGTTCAACTTGAGAACTCCGGTTTGCAAAAAAGAATCAACTCGAACGAAGCAACGAAAGTCAAACGGCGAAAGAAACAAGCTTCGTTTACTATTCTGGATCTAGGTCAAATTTTACAGTAGCAAAAACTTGTTCGAGTAGGTTAAACGGAAAGAGAATTTCGAGACGAAACTCTAGGCGCTTGAATTGCCTGATTCTGATAAACGAGCGAAAAGTTAAACAAAAACGAAGATCCGATCAGAAATCGAGATCTGGAATAATCGCGGAAAAATCTGACGAAAAAGAAAACAGACGAACGGTTAAAGAACGGACGTTCGTTAACAGCGAAAATCTGACGAACACGTTCGTTAAAACGAACGGGTCGGTGAACGTTCACTAAATAATAAAACCGAAGAAAAATAAACCGATCTAGGGTTTAGAAAAAAACGAACGGTTTTTTTTTAAAACCGGCAACGGCGTCGGAACGGTACCTCGTCGGGACGGGGCTCCGGCGGGGTCGGCGGGCTCCGGCGGGGTTCGGCGAGGGCGGCTTGGGGCGGCGGGGCTCGGGCGGGGCGCAGGGTGGCGAGGGGCGGCGTCGGCGGCGGCGAACGGCGAGCGGGCAGCGAGCTCGGGCGGCGGCGCTGCGGGTTCCAGCGGCGGCGGCTTGGGGCGGGGCTCGGGGGTGAGGGAGGGGCGGCGGCGGGGTATATATGAGGGGGGCTGCTTGGAGGAGGGGGCAAGGCGGCGGCGATGGCGTGCTCGCCTCGGACTCGGGCGCGGCGGCGCTCGCGTGCGCGCGAGGGAGACGGCGGGGCTGGGCCAGCCGGCTCGGCTGGGCCTCGGCCCGGTCGGGCGCGATGTTTTTTTTGTAAAAAAAAATTATTCCGCCGAATATAAAAAAATCATAGAAAAATAAATAAAAATCCAAAAATGATAAAACAAATTTTCCCCGTCTAATTAAAATAATCAGGACAAGGTGAACATTTTTTTGACACAAAAATGCAGTTTTGAAAACGTGCAATTTTTTTAATGCAATTAAAATTGCAAGTAAAATCCGAATAAAATCCAATATATCATTTTTAATATTTTTCCTCCAATATTTCAATTTTTTTGGAGAAGTCATATTTTCTCCTCTCATTTATTTTAATATGAAATATTTTTCCGGAGAGAAAATAATTAAAACCAAAATCCTCGTTTTATTATTTGATAAAAATCAAATATGAAAAATCGGGAAAATCCCCAACTCTCTCCGAGTGTCCTTGAGTTGCTTTGGATTTATTCGAGGATTTGCCAAAATGCAATAAAATATGCTATGCAATGATGAGCTATGTATAACATTCCAAATTGAAAATTTGGGATGTTACAAACCTACCCCCCTTAAGATGAATCTCGCCCTCGAGATTCGGGTTGGCTAGAAAACAGGTGGGAGTAGTCCTTCTCTTCCTCTCGCTCCCAGGTGGCTTCATCTTCCGTGTGGTGACTCCACTGGACTTTGCAAAACTTGATAACCTTACTGCGGGTGACTCGGCTGGCGTACTCGAGAATCTTAACTGGTTTCTCCTCATAGGTCAAATCACTTCCCAGCTGAATCGCTTCCAGTGGCACTGTATCTCTCAGTGGTATCTCAGCCATCTCTGCGTGGCACTTCTTCAACTGTGAAACGTGAAATACGTCGTGAACTCCTGACAATCCTTCGGGCAATTCCAGTTTGTAGGCAACTTCTCCCATACGTTCCAAAACTCTATATGGTCCGATAAAACGGGGCGCTAGCTTTCCCTTAACTCCAAAGCGCTTCACTCCTCGAAGTGGTGATACCCGAAGATAAACTCTGTCTCCGACTTCGTAAATTGTCTCCTTTCATTTAGAATCCGCATAACTCTTCTGTCTGGACTGGGCTACCTTGAGCCTATCGCGAATCAACCTCACTTTCTGTTCAGACTCCTTAATCAAATCTGGTCCAAACAACAGACGGTCTCCTACTTCGTCCCATAACAATGGTGTTCTACACCTCCTTCCGTACAAAGCTTCGAAAGGGGCCATCTTCAAACTGGTTTGATAACTGTTGTTGTAAGAAAACTCTGCATATGGCAAATTGTCGTCCCAACTAGATCCATAATCTAGTGCACATGCTCTCAACATGTCCTCCAAAATCTGATTGACTCTCTCGGTCTGTCCATCTGTCTGTGGGTGAAAGGCTGTACTAAATTCTAGCCTGGTTCCCAATGTTTCATGTAACTGCTTCCAAAACTTCGAGGTAAACTGGGTTCCTCTGTCTGATAAAATGGTCCTCGGAACTCCATGCAAACATACGATCCTGGTCATGTATATCTTTGCCAACTTAGCACTGGTGTAAGTGGTCTTTACTGGAATGAAATGAGCTACTTTCGTCAAACGGTCGACTACAACCCATATTGAGTCATAGCCTGAATGAGTCCTGGGCAATCCCGTGATAAAATCCATGCCTATTTTATCCCACTTCCATTCGGGTATCGGCAATGGTTGTAGCAATCCTGCTGGCTTCTGATGCTCTGCCTTCACTCTCTGACATACATCACAAACTGCTACATACTCCGCAATATCCTTCTTCATTCCGGTCCACCAGAAAGTATCCTTCAAATCCAAATACATCTTGGTATTTCCTGGGTGAATCGAATATGGTGAATCATGGGCCTCTTGCAAAATCAACTTCCTGATCTCCGGATCATTTGGCACGTATACGCGGTCCTCGAACCATAAGGTATCGTGCTCATCCTCACGAAATCCCTTGGCTTTTCCTTTGCTCATCTTTTCCTTTATCTCGTCAATCTCCTTGTCTGTCTTCTGAGCTTCTCTGATCTTTTCCATCAAGGTAGACTGAATCTCCAATGTCGCTAAATAGCCTCTTGGGACTATCTCCAAACATAGCTCGCGAAGGTCCTCGGCTAACTCCTGGGGTAACTCTCCTGTCATGAGGGTGTTGACATGGCTCTTGCGGCTCAACGCGTCTGCTACTACGTTAGCCTTCCATGGGTGATAATGCAATCTCATATCATAGTCCTTAATAAGCTCCAACCATCTCCTCTGTCTGAGATTTAACTCCTTCTGCGTGAAAATATACTTCAAACTCTTGTGATCCGTGTACACCTCGCAATGGTTTCCGATGAGAAAATGTCTCCATGTCTTCAACGCATGCACTACGGCTGCTAACTCCTTGGCGTAGGTTGCGAAACTCACGCTTCTTCATAGCCATAGCTCCTGCTGAAACATGAGCTGTACGGAAAGCTTGCTGAAACTGGTCCCATGTGACAGTGTCAATAGGGTGTGTGGCTGTGTAATTCTCCCACCATGATGCTGCGGGTCCATCAAGCTGATGTGCGGCAAAACGCACTCTTTCCGCATCTGTGCATCCTGCAGTGGTCAACTCCCTTCCAACTTTGCGGAGCCAATCATCTGCAACAATCGGCTCGGTGCTACTGGAAAACACCGGCGGGTTTAGCCTCAAGAAACGGGCTAAGTGATCAACAGGTGGAGGTGGTGGGTTGTTGTTGTTGTTGTTGCCTTGGTTCTGTACTAACACTTGCATTAGGGCATTCTGTTGCTGAATCAACTGGGTGATCTCCGGTGGGAAAACAAATCCGGTGTCGCGTCTCGGAGGCATCTGATGGGTTAGAAAAGATGAGAGTTAAGAATAGAATGAGGTCTAGAGGGAAAACACTACCCATATGCTCATGAGACAAATACAATCAATATCACTCAATCAATTCAAACAAGGCATACAATCGATCTAACTAGTGTTACAAAGTGCTTGAACTATACTATTAAATGGGGGAAAACTACTACTGATATGGTGGTCTACTAGAAATTCTGATCAGTTGAATACTCCATGATGTCTGCTCCAGCTTCATCAACAAAGTCATCTTCACTAGGGTCCGAGTCGGTGTCGTCGATGATGATGTAGTTATCCGGGCAAGCGCATTCGTCATCTTCTGTGTTTGGCACTGGATTTCCCATGAATACTCCAATCTTCTTCTCCAGGTCGTCATTCTTCCCTACTAGTGCGACGATTTCCTCCAAATAATCCTCGCGTGTAGCCTTGAGTTCTTCCTCCAGCTCCTTGATCTTCGTCAATGCCTTCTTCAGATCTTCCTTGTCTGAGCACATCTGGTTCTCCTGGCGACGAATGTGTTGGTTTTGCTCCTGGATGAAAGCTGCAATTGATCCATCCTTCTTGGTTCTGATCATCTCCCATTGCTCGTCTCAGCGTCCACAAATCTGATAAATTGCATCCTTAAGCTCCCTATGGTAGACTTCTCCAATGCGCCCCATAGCGATGTGGGCGGCCATGCTCTTCCCTAAACTCCAGGTTGGTGCTTCGAAAACCAATCTTATGGGTTCAGTAACTGGCACAAACGTCCTTCCTGGAACTTGAACTTGAATCTTCCAGCTCTCCTCTTCGGGTAATGTGGCGTTGTAGGTTCCGGTGATGCTTGGTATTCCTATGTTCAAGTACTTAGTGATTTCCTTCAAGTGTCGTCCAAAAGGTGTATCTTCATCTGGTTGCACGAACTTGCTCCTTGCATCCGCCATTCCTAAAAGAGTAGAAAGTGGAGAGGGGTCAGAAATGAGAAGAGAGAAGTGTTCTAGGGCTTAATCTTAGTGGTCGTGTCCTACAGTCAGCGTGTGCTCTGATACCACATTTGTAGCGACCAGACCTCAAATAGTCTGTGCTGCTGTGCACCAGTGTCATCCCTGGATCAGTAATGCTGACACGCACAGTACAAATGGAGGATTTACAACAGAGTAGCAATCACACACTTATTACAACGAATATCTCAAAAGAGAATAAGTATGATAAATATGGCTTAAGGCCATCTAAATACGATAACAGCGGAAGACTTGGAAGATATGTGAGTCCATCAACTCCAACGGCATCACTGAGTATAAGACCACGACCTAAGGCACCTTACTCGTCGTCTGAAAAGTCTGCAACATGAAACGTTGCAGCCCGAAAACGGGTCAGCACATAGAATATGCTGGCAAAATAACACATAGAGAATAATGAACATAATAATGCTATACTACATGCATATATGGCTGGTGGAAAGCTCTATGGTTACAGTTTTGCGAAAAGCCAATTTTTCCCTACTGCAAAGGAATAAATTTTTATTTAACTATCATGGTGGTTGTTAAACATTGAGAAGGTACCTCCAACTCAATCCCAATTAAGTATCATCATTAACCCAACAAAATTAACTAAAGGTAACATGGTGATGAGATTCACATGATAATCCAGGTACTAGATACTCAAGTTGTCCATAACCGGGGACACGGCTAATCATGATTAGTTTGTACACTCTACAGAGGTTTGTGCACTTTTCCCCACAAGACTCGATCGCCTTCGCTTGATTCTCGCACTACTTGATGTTTGAGAAACGGATGACCGAGACACAGTCTTTCAGAAACAATCACCCTTTACTCCGGATGGACAGTTACACCTACTTTCCCCTACATCTGCTAGCCCACCTCTTCAAGAGATCATGTAACCTACTCAACTATGCTAGAGCCCATAATAGCTTGTGGCTGCACACGGAAGTTTCTAGCATGAATAATCTTATGATCCCTTTGAGCCTGGGTGGCGGTCCTTATAAAAACAGACAACACTGGGTTCTCCAGGTGCCTCAATCCACCCAGATGTGAGTTTTAGTTGCCACCTTAAGTAAACCATTATTAACAATCTCACATCTGTCATGAATATCTCTCAAACCCAATCCACGTCTACGAGCATAGCATGGCAATATAAGCAACGTAGAAAGTAACTCCCGAGGGTTTGATAAATAAAACAAGTAATAGGTACTACCTCAACTACTTCCCAATACCCACAGTTTAATTAGATCCTAGCCATGCAATGTTTGAGGATTGATCTAATGCAATAAAAACTGGGTATGGAAGAGTATGATCAAAGTGTTACTTGCCTTGCTGATGATCCGCGAAACCTAGAGATTCGAAGTAACAAGCGGCGCACTCCGGGTACTCTATCGCAAACAAACAAGCAAACAATAAGTACTCATCTAATGCACAGGTAAAACTCGAATAAAAGATCCAACCAGAAAGTTCAACTTGAGAACTCCGGTTTGCAAAAAAGAATCAACTCGAACGAAGCAACGAAAGTCAAACCGCGAAAGAAACAAGCTTCGTTTACTATTCCGGAAATAGGTCAAATTTTACAGTAGCAAAAACTTGTTTGAGTAGGTTAAACGGAAAGAGAATTTTGAGACGAAACTCTAGGCGCTTGAATCGCCTGATTCCGATAAACGAGCGAAAAGTTAAACAAAAACGAAGATCCGATCAGAAATCGAGATCTGGAATAATCGCGGAAAAATCTCACGAAAAAGAAAACTGACGAACGGTTAAAGAACGGACGTTCGTTAACAGCGAAAATCCGACAAACACGTTCGTTAAAACGAACGGGTCGGTGAACGTTCACTAAATAATAAAACCGAAGAAAAATAAACCGATCTAGGGTTTAGAAAAAAACGAACGGTTTTTTTTAAACCGGCAACGGCGTCAGAACGGTACCTCGTCGGGACGGGGCTCCGGCGGGGTTCGGCGAGGGCGGCTTGGGGCGACGGGGCTCGGGTGGGGCGCGGGGTGGCGAGGGGCGGCGTCGGCGGCGGCGAACGGCGACCGGGTGGCGAGCTCGGGCGGCGGCGCTGCGGGTTCCAGCGGCGGCGGCTTGGGCGGGCCTCGGGGGTGAGGGAGGGGCGGCGGCGGGGTATATATGAGGGGGGGCTGCTTGGAGGAGGGGGCAAGGCGGCGGCGATGGCGTGCTCGCCTCGGACTCGGGCGCGGCAGCGCTCGCGTGCGCGCGAGGGAGACGGCGGGGCTGGGCCGGCCGGCTCGGCTGGGCCTCGGCCCGGTCCGGTGCGATGTTTTTTTTAATTATTCCGCCGAATCTAAAAAATCATAGAAAAATAAATAAAAATCCAAAAATGATAAAACAAATTTTCCCCGTCTAATTAAAATAATTTAGACAAGGTGAACATTGTTTTGACACAAAAATGCAGTCTTGAAAACGTGCAATTTTTTAATGCAATTAAAATTGCAAGTAAAATCCAATATATGATTTTAATATTTTTCCTCCAATATTTCAATTGTTTTGGAGAAGTCATATTTTCTCCTCTCATTTATTTTAATATGAAATATTTTTCCGGAGAGAAAATAATTAAAACCAAAATCCTCGTTTTATTATTTGATAAAAATCAAATATGAAAAATCGGGAAAATCCCCAACTCTCTCCGAGGGTCCTTGAATTGCTTAGGATTTATTCAAGGATTTGCCAAAATGCAATAAAATATGCTATGCAATGATGAGCTATGTATAACATTCCAAATTGAAAATTTGGGATGTTACACCTGGATAACTTAATATCTGCAGCAAAGTATTTAGTAGCAAAGTAGTATGGTAGTAACGGTAACGGTAGCAAAAGTAATATTTTTGGGTTTTGTAGTGATTGTAACAGTAGCAACGGAAAAGTAAATAAGCGAAGAAGAATATGTGAAAACCTCGTAGGCATTCGATCGGTGATGGAGAATTATGCCGGATGCGGTTCATCATGTAACAGTCATAACATAGGGTGACACAGAACTAGCTCCAATTCATCAATGTAATGTAGGCATGTATTCCGAATATAGTCATACCTGCTTATGGAAAAGAACTTGCATGACATCTTTTGTCCTACCCTCCCGTGGCAGCAGGGTCCTAGCGGAAACTAAGGGATATTAAGGCCTCCTTTTAATAGAGTACCGGACCAAAGCATTAACACATAGTGAATACATGAACTCCTCAAACTACGGTCATCACCGGGAGTGGTCCCGATTATTGTCACTTCGGGGTTGCCGGATCATAACACATAGTAGGTGACTATAGACTTGCAAGATAGGATCAAGAACTCACATATATTCATGAAAACATAATAGGTTCAGATCTGAAATCATGGCACTCGGGCCCTAGTGACAAGCATTAAGCATAGCAAAGTCATAGCAACATCAATCTCAGAACATAGTGGATACTAGGGATCAAACCCTAACAAAACTAACTCGATTACATGATAAATCTCATCCAGCCAATCACCGTCCAGCAAGCCTACGATGGAATTACTCACGCACGGCGGTGAGCATCATGAAATTGGTGATGGAGGATGGTTGATGATGACGACGGCGACGGATTCCCCTCTCCGGAGCCCCGAACGGACTCCAGATCAGCCCTCCCGAGAGGTTTTAGGGCTTGGCGGCGGCTCCGTATCGTAAAACGCGATGAATCTTTCTCTCCGATTTTTTTCTCCCCGCACACGAATATATGGAGTTGGAGTTGAGGTCGGTGGAGCAACAGGGGGCCCACGAGGCAGGGGGCGCGCCCCCACCCTCGTGGATAGGTGGAGGCCCCCCTGACGTGGATTCTTCTTCCAGTATTTTTAATATTTTCCAAAAATAAGTTCCGTGGAGTTTCAGGTCATTTCGAGAACTTTTGTTTCTGCACATAAATAACACCATGGCAATTCTGCTGAAAACAGCGTCAGTCCGGGTTAGTTCCATTCAAATCATGCCAGTTAGAGTCCAAAACAAGGGCAAAAGTGTTTCGAAAAGTAGATACGACTGAGACGTATCAACTCCCCCAAGCTTAAACCTTTGCTTGTCCTCAAGCAATTCAGTTGATAAACTGAAAGTGATAAAGAAAAAACTTTTACAAACTCTGTTTGCTCTTGTTGTTGTAAATATGTAAAGCCAGCATTCAAGTTTTCAGCAAAGATTATAACTAACCATATTCACAATAACACTTAGGTCTCATGTTTACTCATATCAATGGCATAATCAACTAGCGAGCAATAATAATAAATCTCGGATGACAACACTTTCTCAAAACAATCATAATATGATATAACAAGATGGTATCTCGCTAGCCCTTTCTGAGACCGCAAAACATAAATGCAGAGCACCTTTAAAGATCAAGGACTGACTAAACATTGTAATTCATGGTAAAAGAGATCCAGTCATAGTCATACCCGATATAAATTAATAGTAATGGATGCAAATTACACCAGTGCTCTCCAGCTAGTGCTTTTTAATGAGAGGGTGATGACTCAACATGAAAGTAAATAGATAGGCCCTTCGTAGAGGGAAGCAGGGATTTGTAGAGGTGCCAGAGCTCGATTTTAAAGCAGAGATAAATAATATTTTGAGGGGCATACTTTCATTGTCAACATAACAACCAAGAGATGGCGATATCTTCCATGCTACACACATTATAGGCGGTTCCCAAACAGAATGGTAAAGTTTATACTCCCCCTCCACCACAAGCATCAATCCATGGCTTGCTCGAAACAACGAGTGCCTCCAACTAACAACAGTCCCAGGGGGAGTTTTGTTTGCAATTATTTTGATTTGATTTGCATAAAGCATGGGACTGGGCATCCCGGTGACCAGCCATTTTCTCGTGAGTGAGGTGCGGAGTTCACTCCTCTTGAGAATAACCCGCCTAACATGGAAGATACGGACAGCTCTAGTTGATACATGAGCTATTCGAGCATACAGAACAGAATTTCATTTGAAGGTTTAGTGTTTGGCACATACAAATTTACTTGGAACGGCAGGTAGATACCGCATATAGGAAGGTATTGGTGGACTCATATGGAATAACTTTGGGGTTTAAGGGATTGGATGCACAAGCAGTATTCCCGCTTAGTACAAGTGAAGGCTAGCAAAAGACTGGGAAGCGACCAACTAGAGAGCGACAACAGTCATGAACATGCATTAAAATTAATAAACATTGAGTACAAGCATGAGTAGGATATAATCCACCATGAACATAAATATCGTGAAGGCTATGTTGATTTGTTTCAACTACATGTGTGAACATGTGCCAAGTCGAGTCACTTAAAACATTCAAAGGAGGATACCACCCCATCATACCACATCACAACCATTTTAATAGCATGTTGGAACGCAAGGTAAACCATTATAACTCATAGCTAATCAAGCATGGCACGAGCAACTATGATCTCTAATTGTCATTGCAAACATGTTTATTCATAATAGGCTCAATCAGGAACGATGAACTAATCATATTTACAAAAACAAGAGAGGTCGAGTTCATACCAGCTTCTCTCATCTCAATCAGTCCATCATATATCGTCATTATTGCCTTTCACTTGCACGACCGAACGATGTGAATAATAATAAGAGTGTACGTGCATTGGACTAAGCTGGAATCAGCAAGCATTCAATAAACAGGAGAAGACAAGGCAATATGGGCTCTTGGGTAATTCAACAATAATGCATATAAGAGCCGCTTCAACATTTTAATTATGGTCTTCTCCAATCGACCCCCAAAGAAAAGAAAGGAAATAAAACTATTTACACGGGAAAGCTCCCAACAAGCAAAAGAAGAACATGAAATATTTTTGGGTTTTCTTTTAATTATTACTACAGCCAGAAAATAAACTAACTAAAAGCTATTACTAATTTTTTTGGTTTTTCTTAAGGATTTTCAAACACACAAGAAAAAAGCATAAAAAAGGAAAGTAAACTAGCATGGATAATATAGTGAAAGAGTATGAGCACTGACAACTAGCAATGAGTGTGTGAACATAAATGTAATGTCGGTGAGAAATACGTACTCCCCCAAGCTTAGGCTTTTGGCCTAAGTTGGTCTATTGCCATGGATGGCCTGGCGGATATCCAAAGTTATAGCTGGGGTTGTACTGCGATGAAGAAGCCCCTGATTTCCACTGGTTGGCAATCATCTCCGGATCCCACTGGTAATTAGACTGTCATGGAGGATCAAATTGCGGTTCCGACTCTGGCTCTGTGGCTGACGTAGGGTTCCGGTAGGCGTGAATGGCCGCCAGCGAAACGAGATACTAGCCTGCGGATAAATCAAACAAGGAAGGAGCAGGCAAGGTAATAGTCTCAGGTTGATGTTTATCAAAGAACAATTTGTATTTAAGCGCCCTTTCCCTGTTCTTAACAATAAAATCATGCGCTACCATACTCTTATAATCTAAATAAACAGTGGGCAGCAATTTTTCTTCTTTTTCATGGTGCCTAATAGGTATGTTATAATATGCAGCAAGGTGTGAAGCATAGACACCTCCAAAGATGGGGCCCTTTGTACGGTTCAGACTTAACCATTTGGCAATAATACCGCCCATACTAACAGACTCATCGCGGAATAAACCATGGAACAAAATAATAATATCAGGAACACTAAGGTTTCCACAGTTTCCGTGACCAATTAAGCAATGACTAGCAAATATTGCAAAGTAGCGTAAAACAGGAAAATGTATGCTAGTGATTCTTGCATCGGAAACCTTCCTAGTTTCCCCTACAGTAATAGTATCAATAAACCCGTCCACATCTTTACGATGTGGTTCCTCTAAGCTACCCTCGAAAGGTATTTTGCAAACCCTGCAAAATTCATCTAGTGACATCTTCTTAACCACATCATATAAATGAAACTCTACTCAAGGAGGTGATTCCTTAGGATACTAGTAGAAGTTTTGCACAAAAGTATTGGTGAGTAAGAGATACTGTTCACGTTGGTCGCGGAGGAAGTCGGTGAGGCCTGCATTCTCAGCCAATTCATAAAAATCATCATAAATCCCGACTGCTCTCAAGAAATCATCGGAAGGCCATTCACACGGCCGAACCTCCGCGGTGCGAGGCAGATTATATCTGGGCCTCTCTGCTTCTTCACTTTGCTTTTCCTTCGAGCTTCGGCTCGATGAGCCCCTCAAAAATCTCTTCATTATTTTCTGAAAAATTGTGAAATTTTTAGTAACTTCAAATAAAAGTGAACCAAGCTCAACAAAATTGATAGCAACTACTCCTACAAGTGCCTAGGGCCTATATCATGCATTAGAACTACTTGGAACCATATAAATTTGACATGCAAGCTCAAGAACATGGTCACCTAGGCAGCACAAATTTGCAATGAATAAAGCACTAGAACAAAAACAAATTGGACCAATGGAGGAGTCACATACCAAAGAACAATCCCCCAAAGCAGTTTTGTGAGAGGTGCTTTGAGCAAGGAGATCGAAAATCGCAGCAAAATGAGCTAGAACTCGTGCTTGAGCTGGATGGTGATTTTTTTGGGAGGAAGAAGAACTGTGTGGGTGCAGGAATAAGTGGAGGGGGGCCACCGTGGGCCCACGAGGCAGGGGCGCGCCCTGTAGGGGTGGGCGCGCCCTGGACCCTCGTGGCCAGGTGCTTGCTCCCCCTGCTGTGTTCTCAGTGCCAGATATTCTCAAATATTCCAGAAAAAATCATATTAAATTGGAAGGGCATTTGGAGAACTTTTATTTTTAGGGTATTTTATATTGCACGGATAATTCAGAAAACTGACAGAAAATACTATTTTTACTTTATTTCAACTAAATAACAGATAGTAGAGAGAGAGTACAGAAGGTTGTGCTTCTAATTTCATCCATCTCATGCTCATCAAAAGGAATCCACTAACAAGGTTGATCAAGTCTTGTTAACAAACTCATTCCGAATAACATGGAACCGGAGAAGTTTCGAATAACACTATGTTACCTCAACGGGGATATGCACATCCCCAATAATAAGAATATCAATAGGTAGAGGAAATTCAAAACCTCCAAAAATAATTGATGGAATTTTTCCAATAGAGTTGATACAATGAACTTGAGGTTGTTTCCTCGGAAAGTGTACTGTATGCTCATTACCATTAACATGAAAAGTGACATTGCCTTTGTTGCAATCAATAACAGCCCCTGCAGTATTCAAAAATGGTCTTCCAAGAATAATAGACATACTATCGTCCTCGGGAATATCAAGAATAACAAAGTCCGTTAAAATAGTAACGTTTGCAACCACAACAGGCACATCCTCACAAATACCGACAGGTATAGCAGTTGATTTATCAGCCATTTGCAAAGATATTTCAGTAGGTGTCAACTTATTCAAGTCAAGTCTACGATATAAAGAGAGAGGCATAACACTAACACTGGCTCCAAGATCACACAAAGCAGTTTTAACATAATTTCTTTTAATGGAGCATGGTATAGTTGGTACTCCTGGATCTCCAAGTTTCTTTGGTATTCCACCCTTAAAAGTGTAATTAGCAAGCATATGGTGGAAATTTCAGCTTTCGGTATCTTTCTTTTATTAGTAACAATTTCTTTCATATACTTAGCATAAGGATTCATTTGAAGCATATCAGTCAAACGCATACGCAAAAAGATAGGTGTAATCATTTCAGCAAATCGCTCAAAATCCTCATCATCCGTTTTCTTGGATGGTTTAGGAGGAAAAGGCATGGGTTTCTGAATCCATGGTTCTCTTTCTTTACCGTGTTTCCTAGCAACAATGTCTCTCTTATCATAACGTTGATTCTTTGATTGTGGGTTATCAAGATCAATAGCAGGTTCAATTTCTACATCATTGTCATTGCTAGGTTGAGCATCATCATGAACATCATCATTAACGTTATTATTAGGTTCATGTTCATTACCAGATTGTGTTTCAGCATCAGAAATAGAAATATCATTTGGATTCTCAGGTGTGTCTACAACAGGTTCACTAGAAGCATGCAAAGTCCTATCATTTTTCTTTTTCTTCTTTTTAGAAGGACTAGGTGCATCAATATTATTTCTCTGAGAGTCCTGCTCAATTCTCTTAGGGTGGCCTTAGGATACAAAGGTTCCTGAGTCATTTTACCGGTTCTAGTAGCCACTCTAACAGCATAGTCATTATTCTTACTATTCAATTCATTGAGCAAATCATTCTGAGCTTTAAGTACTTGTTCAACTTGAGTGGTGACCATAGAAGCATGTTTACTAATGAGTTTAAGTTCACCTTTAACTCTAGACATATAATCACCCAAGTGTTCCAGCATATTGGAATTGTATTTCAATTGTCTACCAAAATAAGCATTAAAGTTTTCTTGTTTAACAATGAAATTGTCAAACTCATCTAAGCATTGTCTACCAGACTTATAACGAGGGATATCACCTTCATCAAATCTATAGAGAGAATTTACCTTTACTACCTGTGTCGGGTTATCAAGACCATGAGTTTCTTCAATAGGTAATGGATTAAGATCATATATTTCTTCAACAGGCGGTAAATTAAGACCATGTATTCTTTAATAGGAGGTAAATTCTTAATATCTTCAACTTTAATACCCTTTTCTTTCATAGATTTCTTTGCCTCTTGCATATCTTCAGGACTGAGAAATAGAACACCTCTTTTCTTCGGAGTTGGTTTAGGAATAGGCTCAGGAGTTGGCTCAGGAAGTGTCCAATTATTTTCATTTGTCAACATATTATTCAATAGAATTTCAGCTTCATCCGGTGTTCTTTCCCTGAAAACAGAACCAGCACAACTATCCAGGTAATCTCTGGAAGCATCGGTTAGTCCATTATAAAAGATATCAAGTATTTCATTTTTCTTCAGAGGATGATCAGGCAAAGCATTAAGTAATTGGAGAAGCCTCCCCCAAGCTTGTGGGAGACTCTCTTCTTTAATTTGCACAAAATTATATATTTCCCTTAAAGCAGCTTGTTTCTTATGAGCAGGGAAATACTTAGCAGAGAAATAATAAATCATATCCTGGGGACTACGCACACAACCAGGATCAAGAGAGTTGAACCATATCTTAGCATCACCCTTTAATGAGAACGGAAATATTTTAAGGATATAGAAGTAGCGAGTTCTCTCATCATTAGTGAACAGGGTGGCTATATCATTTAATTTAGTAAGATGTGCCACAATAGTTTCAGATTCATAGCCATAAAAAGGATCAGATTCAACCAAAGTAATTATATCAGGATCAACGGAGAATTCATAATCCTTATCAGTAACAAAGATAGGTGAAGTAGCATAAGCAGGATCATATTTCATTCTAGCATTCAGAGTTTTTTGTTTAAGCTTAGCTAATAATATCTTAAGATCACTTCTATCATTGCAAGCAAGAAAGTCTCTTTTAGTTTCTTCATCCATAACATAGCCCTCAGGCACAACAGGCAATTCATATTTATTAGGGGGAGAGTCTTCATCATCACTATCTTCAGTATTATCAGTTTCAATAATTTCATTCTCTCTAGCCCTAGCAAGTTGTTCATCAAGAAATTCACCAAGTGGCACAGTAGTATCAAGCATAGAAGTAGTTTCATCATAAGTATCATGCATAGCAGAAGTGGCATCATCAATAACATGCGACATATCAGAATAATAGCAGAAGCAGGTTTAGGTGTTGCAAGCTTACTCAAAACAGAAGGTGAATCAAATGCAGAGCTAGATGGCAGTTCCTTACCTCCCCTCGTAGTTGAGGGATAAATTGTTGTTTTTGCGTCTTTCAACTTCTTCATAGTGACCAGCAGATATAAATCCCAAGTGACTCAAAGAGTACAGCTATGCTCCCCGGCAACGGCGCCAGAAAATAGTCTTGATAACCCACAAGTATAGGGGATCGCAACAGTTTTCAAGGGTATAGTATTCAACCCAAATTTATTGATTCGACACAAGGGGAGCCAAAGAATATTCTCAAGTATTAGCAGTTGAGTTGTCAGTTCAACCACACCTGGATAACTTAATATCTGCAGCAAAGTATTTAGTAGCAAAGTAGTATGGTAGTAACGGTAACGGTAACAAAAGTAATATTTTTGGGTTTTGTAGTGATTGTAACAGTAGCAACGGGAAAGTAAATAAGCGAAGAACAATATGTGAAAAGCTCGTAGGCATGGGATCGGTGATGGAGAATTATGCCGGATGCGGTTCATCATGTAACAGTCATAACATAGGGTGACACATAACTAGCTCCAACTCATCAATGAAATGTAGGCATGTATTCCGAATATAGTCATACGTGATTATGGAAAAGAACTTGCATGACATCTTTTGTCCTACCCTCCCGTGGCAGCGGGGTCCTAGCGGAAACTAAGGGATATTAAGGCCTCCTTTTAATAGAGTACTGGACCAAAGCATTAACACATAGTGAATACATGAACTCCTCAAACTACGGTCATCACCGGGAGTGGTCCCGATTATTGGCACTTCGGGGTTGCCGGATCATAACACATAGTAGGTGACTATAGACTTGCAAGATAGGATCAAGAACTCACATATATTCATGAAAACATAATAGGTTCAGATCTGAAATCATGGCACTCGGACCCTAGTGACAAGCATTAAGCATAGCAAAGTCATAGCAACATCAATCTCAGAACATAGTGGATACTAGGGATCAAACCCTAACAAAACTAACTCGATTACATGATAAATCTCATCCAACCCATCACCGTCCAGCAAGCCTACGATGGAATTACTCACGCACGGCGGTGAGCATCATGAAATTGGTGATGGGGGATGGTTGATGATGACGACGGCGACGGATTCTCCTCTTCGGAGCACCGAACGGACTCCAGATCAGCCCTCCCGAGAGGTTTTAGGGCTTGGCGGCGGCTCTGTATCGTAAAACGTGATGAATCTTTCTCTCTGATTTTTTTCTCCCCGAACACGAATATATGGAGTTGGAGTTGAGGTCGGTGGAGCAACAGGGGCCCACGAGGCAGGGAGCAGGCGCGCCCCCCACCCTCGTGGACAGGTGGAGGCCCCCCTGACGTGGATTCTTCTTCCAGTATTTTTAATATTTTCCAAAAATAAGTTCCGTGGAGTGTCAGGTCATTCCGAGAACTTTTATTTCTGCACATAAATAACACCATGGCAATTCTGCTGAAAACAGCGTCAGTCCGGGTTAGTTCCATTCAAATCATGCAAGTTAGAGTCCAAAACAAGGGCAAAAGTGTTTGGAAAAGTAGATACGACGGAGACGTATCACCCAGCGTCAGGTACTGTCTATGATATCAATTTAAAATTTGAACTCCTAAATTTATGCATGTGTCGTACCTTCTCTCTTGTATGAAAACTAATTTCAGATGAATCTCCTTGCTCAAAAGATCATAGGATCTCACGACAATACTAGGCTCTGCATTGCTCTTGTCAGTACCTCTTGCCCTTTGTCAGCATACTTACACTCATTGCTGTTTGATTATGTAGCATCACTGTAAATGTTCGCTTCTCCCTTTGCTTGTAATTATAAGATCTATATTTACTCTTAGATAAATGTAGAATTAACACAATGGTTATGAAGTTTTGGATTGCTCATGTAAGTACCTGTTGTCATGTACTCCCTCTGTATCGAATTAATTGTTGATCAATTGGATGTATTTAGAACTTAATAGTGCTAGATACATCCATTTGAGCGACAACTAATAACGGACGGTAGTGGTATTACTGTACATGCATCGTGAGATAGTTGATTGTCTAGCATTACTCTGCATCTTATCTGCCCTGCCCTCCACTTTCTCCAAATTATCATATCTACATTTACTCTTACCAAAATGTTGAATAAAGCCAATGCCACTTCACACGTTGATGTCTGCATTCCTCTTGTCAGTACCTTTTGCCTTGTAACGCTGTACTTAATTAATTGCTATTTGATTATGTATCATCAGTCTGCACCTGAGCTTCATTATCCTCTATTTCTTCCTATATTATTTGATTTATATTTACTCTTTGCAAAATGTAGAATAATGGCAACGCTTATAAAGAATTTTCTTTGGGGAATTTATTGAATTATCTTTCCATCAACATGGAGAAGGGCTTTGTCCAGCCCGTGTTAACATGTAATGTAAGTTCATCCTTCTCAAGCCTTCAAACTTTGTTCTAGTATAGATTTGGATAGGCATCATTTCCTCGACTGTTGTTTACATTTGATTGGATGTTTGCAACAACTACCAGTTTTAAATTGTAGTTGTAAAAACATGTTCCTTATGCAAAACAGATCCATTTATTTGCTTATATAATTGTGAAACATGTTCCGTGTCTCCTTGTTTCTCTTTCAGAGTCGTATCTCTTATGCCAGGCAGAACTTTAGGAAAGATAGTGAGCCAAACCATCTTGAGGACAGCGAGATGACCCCAAGGTCCTGTCTTGATGAAGACAGTGAGTTGAAGCTACTCACCAGCAGGTGTGAGACAACCTCTATGCAGTCGCTGCCTCAATCAGTTTGACTTCTTCAGTCTCAACTTAAAGCGGAAAGGCTTGCTTCAGCTCAGCTCCGACTTGAAGTCAAAGATGTAATGAAGATGTCAGGGGACTGCCTTGCGCACTATGGTGCCATACAGCTAGGGATGAAGCATCTATCGTTGACACAACTGAGGTCTCATCAACTTGTTTGGCTGCTTGCGGGGCCCGAGCTTGCCAGGTCTAGTGCCTTCTGAAGTGCTCTCAGTTTTGTATATTCTTTTGTCGGCGCGTTTATATGCACTGGTGGCGACCTTTGATGCCCAGTGTATGCAAATCCGTGGTCATGTTGCGCTTTATTATCACCGGTAGCGAACTTTGATTCCCAGTGGATGTAATATGCCATAATTTCTTTGTTGTATAGTCTAGGTTTATTCTTTGGTCGATATGCTGTAATTTAGGCCGGAAGGTTCAGTGGATCTCAGTGTTGTCAGTCTTCAGGCCGGCCCATTACTCATATGGGCCAAAACGTGGGCCTATAATCATCTTGGGCCATTAGCAGGTCTAAACCTATAGTAGTTTCCCGCCTTTAACAGGCCATGGGCTACATATTTACTGTAGTGACACTGGGCTTCCTACGGGCCGTAGAAACAATGGGCCTTCTACGGGTCGTATCATCAATGGGCCTTAGACGGGCTGTATGATCGATTGGCCAAACATGGGCCAAAAACAAACCGCATTCTGGCCGTAAACGGGTTAGAGTTGGAGCCGTCGGTTCATGGGCCGACCATAACGGGCCGTCGTTAATAGGCCGTATTTCATGACGCTATGAAAATGGCCCAACGTATTAACGGGCCACAAACGGGCCGACTGTAACCACAGGCTAAATTTGGCCCACAAGCAGAAAATGGCAGTAACGGGCCGTAAGTAACCGAATGCTGGAAATGAGCCCAAGAATAAATGGGCCCTGAGAAGGCCGAAAGATAACATGGGCTGCAAACGGCCGAATGGATTAATGGGCCGTTAATGGGTATAAAGTGATACACTGTTCATTACGGGCCAGTTTCACCACGGGCCCTTAATGGGCCAAGAGTTACAAAGGGCCTCATATGGGCCGAAAGACGTCATGGGCCATACATGGGCCGGAACATAAAATGGGCTGGAATCATATTGGACGGCCCAGATGATGCTACTGGCCTAATTTATATAGGTCGTAACGGGCCCTGGGTTAGCGGGCTGTAAATGGGCTATATGTGAACAGGCCGTTAACAGGCTTTTCGTGGGCCGGGCCGCCACCTTTTGACCTAGTCAAACGGGCCGGCCTTTTCACAGGAATGGGCCTCTGTTCGGCCGTGCCACGTGTCGACGTATCATAGGCGCCTTCGGTCCAATGAGTGGATGACATTTATCCCAACGGTGAGCCGACACGTGTTTCCTCCATCCAATGATGATTTTACATGTGGAAAATCCCCATTGGTCGGGGCTGTTAGCGGGTTATCGGATCCAAAACAGGACCCGATAGCTTAACGGCGTTCCGTTACGGTGGATGCCACGTGTCGGTCACCCTTGACGAAAGCACATCTGTGACGCGCGATTTATCGTCATGGAAGTGGACACTTCCGTGATGATATTTTTGGTAATGTCATGGAACACTTCTACGATAGCACAGGTATGACTATCTTGATTCTGTCATAAAATTGTCATGGATGTACATGCATGACGAAAAACGTGACCTACTGTGACAAACACGTATCATCACGGAAGTGTCTTTTTTTGTAGTGTATGTTTGGACACCAGAAAGGTTTCGGATGAGTTCGGGCATTTTCCAGAGTATCGGGTGGTTACCGGAACCCCCCGGGGAGTTAATGGGCCTTAATGGGCCATGGTGGAAGAGAGGAGGAGGCGGCCAAGGTGGGGGAACCCCCCCCCCCCAAGCCCAATCCGAATTGGGAGGGGGCCGGCCCCCCTTTCCTTCTCTCCCTCTCCCTCTTCCTTCTTCTCCTACTCCAACTAGGGAAGGGGGGAAACCTACTCCTACTGGGAGTAGGACTCCCCCCCTTGGGAGCACCATAGAGAGGGCCGGCCCTCCCCTCCTCCACTCCTTTATATACGGGGAGGGGGGCACCCCATAGACACACAAGTTGATTGTTTAGCCGTGTGCAGTGCCCCCCTCCACAGATCTCCACCTCGGTCATATCGTTGTAGAGCTTAGGCGAAGCCCTGCGTCGGTAGCTTCATCTACACTGTCATCACGTCGTCGTGCTGACAAAACTCTCCCTCGACCTCAGCTGGATCTAGAGTTCGTGGGACGTCACCAAGCTGAACGTGTGCAGATCGCGGAGGTGTCGTACGTTCGGTGCTAGGATCGGTCGGATCATGAAGACGTACGACTACATCAACCGTGTTGTCATAACGCTTCCGCTTTCGGTCTACGAGGGTATGTAGACAACACTCTCCCCTCTCGTTGCTATGCATCACCTAGATAGATCTTGCGTGATCGTAGGAATTTTTTTGAAATTACTGCGTTCCCCAACATCCACATGTATGTTGAGTCAAACTTTCACGTTTAATTTTACTACTACAAAATAAGGTATATACCACCAAAATAGTATCATTGAGAACCTCTTTTGAATACGAATAAAACAATATAACTTTTCTGACATACAAATTTTATTTTGTAGTTAGTTAAATCTATGGTCTAAATTGAGCACAAAATCGAAGGAGACCAAACTAGAACAGATGTAGTATCATGTAAATACTGAACTGTTGGGAAACGTAGTATTTCAAAATTTTCGTACGATCACGCAAGATCTATCTAGGAGAAGCTTAGCAACGAGCAGGGAGAGTGTGTCCACGTACCCTCGTAGACCAAAAGCGGAAGCGTTTAGTAACGCGGTTGATGTAGTCTAACGTCTTCGCGATCCAACCGATCCAAGCACCGAACGTACGGCACCTCCGCGTTCAGCACATGTTCAGCTCGATGACGTCCCTCGAGGTCTTGATCCAGTTGAGGCCGAGGGAGAGTTCCGTCAGCACGACGGCGTGGCAACGGTGATGATGAAGTTACCGGCGCAGAGCATTGCCTAAGCACTACGACGATATGACCGAGGTGTGGAACTGTGGAGGGGGGCACCGCACACGGTTAAGAGCAACTTGTGTGTTCTTGGGTGCCCCCCTGCCCCCGTATATAAAGGAGGGGAGGAGAGGCCGGCTGGCCCTCCTAGGGCGCGCCAGGAGAGGGGAATCCTACTAGGACTCCAAGTCCTAGTAGGTTTCCACCTATGGAAGAAGGGGAAGAAGGAAGGAAGAGGGGGAAGGGAAGGAAAGGGGGGCGCTGCCCCCTTCCCCTAGTCCAATTCAGACCTAAGGGGGGGGCGTGGCCAGCCCCTCTGGGCCCTTCCTCTCTTCCCACTAAGGCCCATCGAGGCCCATTAGTTCCCTCGGGGGGTTCCGATAACCCTCCAGCACTCCGATAATTATCCGGTACCTCTCGGAACTCATCCGGTGTCCGAATAACATCGTCCAATATATCAATCTTTATGTCTCGACCATTTTGAGACTCCTCGTCATGTCCGTGATATTATCCGGGACTCCGAACAAACTTCGGTCATCAAATCACATAACTCATAATACAAATCGTCATCGAACGTTAAGCGTGCGGACCCTACGGGTTCGAGAACTATGTATACATGACCGAGACACATCTCCAGTCAATAACCAATAGCGGAACCTGGATGCTCATATTGGCTCCTACATATTCTATGAAGATCTTTATCGGTCAAACCGCATAACAACAGATGTTGTTCCCTTTGTCATCGGTATGTTACTTGCCGGAGATTCGATCGTCGGTATCATCATACCTAGTTCAATCTCGTTACAGGCAAGTCTCTTTACTCGTTCTGTAATGCATCGTCCCGCAACTAACTCATTAGTCACATTGCTTGCAAGGCTTATAGTGATGTGCATTACCGAGAGGGCCTAGAGATACCTCTCCGATACTCGGAGTGACAAATCCTAATCTCGATCTATGCCAACTCAACAAACACCATTGGAGACACCTCTAGAGCATCTTTATAATCACCCAGTTACGTTGTGATATTTTATAGCACACTAAGTGTTCCTCCGGTATTCGGGAGTTGCATAATCTCATAGTCATAGGAACATGTATAAGTCACGAAGAAAGCAATAGCAATAAACTAAACGATCATAGTGCTAAGCTAACAGATGGGTCAAGTCAATCACATCATTCTCTAATGATGTGATCCCGTTTATCAAATGACAACACATGTCTATGGCTAGGAAACTTAACCATCTTTGATTAAGGAGCTAGTCAAGTAGAGGCATACTAGGGACACTCTATTTGTCTATGTATTCACACATGTACTAAGTTTCCGGTTAATACAATTCTAGCATGAATAATAAACATTTATCATGATATAAGCAAATATAAATAACAATTTTATTATTGCCTCTAGGGCATATTTTCTTCAGTCTCCCACTTGCACTAGAGTCAATAATCTAGTTCACATCGCCATGTGATTTAACATCAATAGTTCACACCACCATGTGATTAACACCCATAGTTCACATCGCCATGTGACCAACCCCCAAAGGGTTTACTAGAGTCAGTAATCTAGTTCACATCGCCATGTGATTAACACCCAATGAGTACTAAGGTGTGATCATGTTTTGCTTGTGAGAGAGGTTCAGTCAATGGGTCTGCCATATTAAGATCTGTATGTATTTTGCAAATTTCTATGTCTACAATGCTCTGCATGGACCTACTCTAGCTAATGGCTCCCACTTTCAATATGTATCCAGATTGAGACTTAGAGTCATCCAGATCAGTGTCAAAGCTTGCATCGACGTAACCTTTTACGACGAACTTTTTGTCACCTCCATAACCGAGAAACATATCCTTATTCCACTAAGGATAATTTTTGACCGCTGTCCAGTGATCTACTCATGGATCACTATTATACCCTGTTGCCAAATTCATGGTGAGGTACACAATAGGTCTGGTATGCAGCATAGCATACTTTATAAAACCTATGACTAAGGCATAGGGAATGACTTTTCATTCTCTTTCTATTTTCTGCTGTGGTCGGGTTTTGAGTCTTTACTCAACTTCACACTTTGCAACACAGGCAAGAACTCCTTCTTTGACCGATCCATTTTGAACTTCTTCAAAATCTTGTCAAGGTATGTACTCATTGAAAAAACTTATCAAGCTTATTAGTCTATCTCTATAGATCTTGATGCTTAATATGTAAGCAGCTTCACCGAGGTCTTTCTTTGAAAAACTCTTTTCAAACACTCCTTTATGCTTTCCAGAAAATTCTACATCATTTCCGATCAACAATATGTCATTCACATATACTTATCAGAAAGGCTGTAGTGCTCCCACTCACTTTCTTGTAAATACAGGCTTCACCGCAAGTCTGTATAAAACTATATGCTTTGATCAACTCATCAAAGCATATATTCCAACTCCGAGATGCTTGCACCAATCAATAGATGGATCGTTGGAGCTTGCACATTTTGTTAGCACCTTTAGGATTGACAAAACCTTCTTGTTGCATCATATAGAACTCTTCTTTAATAAATCCGTTAAGGAATGTAGTTTTGACATCCATTTGCCAGATTTCATAAAATGTGGCAATTGCTAACATGATTCGGACAGACGTGAGCATCGATACGAGTGAGAAAATCTCATTGTAGTCAACACCTTGAACTTGTCAAAAACTTTTTGCGACAATTCGAGCTTTGTAGATAGTAACACTACTATCAGCGTCCGTCTTCCTCTTGAAGATCAATTTATTCTCAATGGCTCGCCGATCATCGAGCAAGTCAATCAAAGTCCATACTTTGTTCTCATACATGGATCCCATCTCAGATTTCATGGCCTCAAGCCATTTAGCGGAATCTGGGCTCATCATCGCTTCCTCATAGTTCGTAGGTTCATCATGGTCTAGTAACATAACTTCCAGAACAGGATTACCGTACCACTCTGGTGTGGACCGTACTCTGGTTGACCTACGAGGTTCAGTAGTAACTTGATCTGAAGTTTCATGATCATCATCATTAGCTTTCTCACTGATTGGTGTAGGAATCACTGGAACTGATTTCTGCGATGTACTAATTTCCAATTTAGGAGAAGGTACAATTACCTCATCAAGTTCTACTTTCCTCCCACTCACTTCTTTCGAGAGAAACTCCTTCTCTAGAAAGGATCCATTCTTAGCAACGAATATCTTACCTTCGGATCTGTGATAGAAGGTGTACCCAACAGTATCCTTTAGGTATCCTATGAAGACACATTTTTCCGATTTGGGTTCGAGCTTATCAGGTTGAAGCTTTTTCACATAAGTATCGCAGCCCCAAACTTTAATAAACGACAGCTTAGTTTTCTTGCCAAACCATAGTTCATACGGTGTCGTCTCAACGGATTTAGATGGTGCCCTATTTAACGTGAATGCAGCTGTCTCTAAGGCATAACCCCAAAACGACAGTGGTAAATCGGTAAGAGACATCATAGATCGCACCATATCTAATAAAGTACGGTTACGATGTTCGGACACACCATTACGCTATGGTGTTCCATGTGGCGTGAGTTGCGAAACTATTCCACATTGTTTCAAATGAAGACCAAACTCATAACTCAAATATTCACCTCCACGATCAGATCGTAGAAACTTTATTTTCTTGTTACGATGATTTTCCACTTCACTCTGAAATTCTTTGAACTTTTCAAATGTTTCAGACTTATGCTTCATCAAGTAGATATACCCATATCTGCTCAAATCATCTATGAAGGTCAGAAAATAACGATACCCGCCGCGAGCCTCAACACTCATTGGACCGCATACATCAGTATGTATTATTTCCAATAAGTCAGTTGCTCGCTCCATTGTTCCGAAGAACAGAGTCTTAGTCATCTTGCCCATGAGGCATGGTTCTTAAGCATAAGTGATTCATAATCAAGTGATTCCAAAAGCCCATCAGCATGGAGTTTCTTCATGCGCTTTACACCAATATGACCTAAAAGGCAGTGCCACATATAAGTTGCACTAATATTATTGACTTTGCATCTTTTGGCTTCAATATTATGAATATGTGTATCACTACGATCGAGATTCAATAAACCATTTATATTGAGTGTATGACCATAGAATGTTTTATTCATGTAAAGAGAACAACAATTATTCTTTGACTTAAATGAATAACCGTATTGCAATAAACATGATCCAATCATATTCATGCTCAACGCAAACACCAAATAACATTTATTTTAGGTTCAACACTAATCCCGAAGGTAAAGAGAGTGTGCGATGGTGATCTTATCAACCTTGGAATCACTTCCAACTCACATCATCCCCTCGCCCTTAACTAGTCTATGTTTATTTTGCAACTCCCGTTTCGAGTTACTACTCTTAGTGTAACATCCCAAAATTCTAAATTTTGGAATGTTATAATAAACAGATAGATTGGATTGATTGTTTGATTGATTGACTGAAAGTGAGTGAATTCGAAACTTTTTGAAAGTTAAATGAGAGGGAATAAAAGGACTTTCCCAAACTTTCATCTTTGCTTTCTGATCTCCATGAATTCAAATTCCTTTCAAATACAAAACCCTTGAGCGAAGATGATATGACTTCTTCCATTTAATTAAATGAAAGGGTATTTGAAAATATTTGAATTTCATTTGGAAATATTTCAATTCATAAACTTCGTGCAACTCAATGATTTTCATGAGAGAAGATAAAATAACTTCTTCAAAACATATGAAATATGAGTTGGGAGTTTCAAAGAATTAAATTCAAAGTTCTTTTGAATTTATTTTCAATTTGGAGTTATTTGAGTTTTATTCAAATTATTTTTCTCCAAAACTAATATATGGAAAATAGGGTAACATGATTCCCTAAATCAGAAAATTGGAGATAAATAAATTTGAAATTATTTTTGTATTTTTAAAATGATTTTTATTGGATTTTAGTAGGGCAGTAGCACTCTTTGAATTATTTGAAATTGTGTGGATTTTATTTGACTCTAGAAAAATGTTCGTCTTGTAGAAAATCTTTTTCTGAAAATTTTGATATATTATATGCCTATATAAAAATTTATTTTATTTTTACTTATTCAGTTTTCCTTTCTGTTTCTATTTAAATAAAACTATACGTGCGGCCTGTAATTATTTTATCGCTCATGTGCGCTGCATAGTGGCATCGGGCGCCCCATCATTTTATTTTATCTTCTCACCTACATGGGCCAGGCCCAGCCGGCCCTATTCCTCCCCATATTTTTTCCATAGTTTTTTTCTTTTCTTTTTTTTCAATTGCTCAAAAAAAAACACTGCATTGCGCGCGGCCGGCCCAACCGCCTAAGGCCTTTAGGCCCATGCGAGGCGCCTCTTTTCTTCTCTGTTTCTTTTCTTCTCATCTACATTTAGTCCCACATTGCCTAGCCTTTGACCTTTAAGCCTTTTTTCCACCAATAAATATAGACCCATAGAGACTTCAAAAATCATCCGATTCGGGTTAAATCAATATTTTGGTTTGACTAGATTCACTAAAAAAAATATCTCTCCTCTCCGGCGGGACTTTTGGAAGTTGTCTCCTCACTTCGAAGTCGTCTTTTCTATACCTTATAAAGCTATATTTATTCGTTCTCTGTATTTATACGTTAGACCTAAAAAAATTTTAGCCATAGCTATTTTTCTTCTACAAAACAGCTTGGCCCTAATTTTTCAAATAGCCATAACTTTTTACTCGTTCATCCAAATTAGATGAAACAGCGCCTATAGTTTCGTCTTGTTTTCACCTATCCAGTTAACCTGTCACGTCAACTTTTTGAAATTTTCAAATTTTGAAATTTGTTCAAATTCATATTCAAACTTCTTTTGTTCATAACTTAAGTTCCGTAACTCAGTTTGAATTGATTCTTTTTGCAAAGCGAAGCTCTTGACCTAAACTTTCTGATACGGCCAAATCCACCTAATTTTGGTACTATTAGAAACTGTTTTATGTTGCAAGAATTATTTGCTTGTTTTCGTAGTTTTCCGTGATCTTTTCTTCGACTCTTTTGCTTGATCGCTTATGTGTGGTTACTATTGCTTGCTCACGATAGATTGACCGGAGTGTGACGAGTAGAACTATCAAGAGTTTTGAGTGTGAATCATCTTCATCAACATTGCAGGCAAGTTCACACTTTGATCATATCCCTTCCATACCCAGTTTTTATGCATTAGTTTCACCCTCAAACATTGCATGAGTAGGATTGATAACATGTGGGTATTGGGAAGTAGTTGATAAGGTAGGAACCTATTGCCCTGCATTCAAACCTTGGGAGTTACTATTACATTATGCTTATATTGCCATGCTATGCTCGTAGACGTGGATTGGGTTTGAGTCTATTCCATGACAGATGTGAGATTGTTTACTTAACGGTTCAACTTAAGGTGGCAACTTTAATACACATCTGGGTGGATTGGTAGGGGCACCCTGGGGATATACCAGTGGACTTGCCCGGACACCTGGGGATATACCAGTGTTGTCCTAGGAGATCCCGGGGATATACCGTGTGATCATCCTATGGTTCGCCACCCAGGCTCAAAGGGATCATAAGGTTATTCATGCTAGAAACTTCCGTGTGCAGCCACAAGCTATTATGGGCTCTAGCATAGTTGAGTATGTTGCATGACCTCTTCCAGTGGTAGGCTAGCAGATGTAGGGGGTGTAGGTTGGTACTGTCTACCCAGGGTTAGAGCTAATGCTTCTGAAAGACTGTGTCTCGGTCATCCGTTTCTCAAACACCATGCAGTGCGAGAAATCCAACGGAGGAGATCGAGTCTTGCGGGGAAAAGTGCGCAAACTTCTGCAGAGTGTACAAACTAATCATGGTTAGCCGTGTCCCCGGTTATGGACATCTTGAATATCTGTTTCTTGGATTATCATATTGATCTCATCACGTTACTTAAATAATTTGTTGGGTTGTTAATGATTACTTTTAATTGGGATTGAGAGGGGGTTTACCTTCTCAATGTTTTCAACAAACTTTGTAGTTAAATAAAATATATTCTTTGCAGTAGGGAAAAATTGGCTTTTCGCAAAAACCTTATAACCATAGAGCTTTTCCACCAGCCATATATGCATGTAGTGATAGCCTTTGTTCATCATTTCTCTATGGTGTGAATTTGCCAGTACATTCAATGTACTGACCCTTTGTGGCTGCAACGTCTCATGTTGCAGGATTCTTACGACCAGTAAGTGATACGTTAGGGTTACGATTTCTACACTCAACTTTGCCGTTGGTGTTGATGGGAATCCACAACCTTGTTACTTCCGCTATTTGGATTGAGGTAATAGTATTTACGTTATTTTATACATGTGATTTACCTCTGTTATAAATCCTCGAGTACTGTGTGTGTCAGCATACCGATCCAGGGATGACACTTAAGCACAGAGACTTGACCGTCTGAGGTCGGGTCGCTACACTTAGCGACTGAACCAGTATCAAATACCGAGGGGTTTCTATAAATACTAGTAAAGTACACATCAATAACATCTATATCAAATATAACTTTGTTCACTTTGCCATCCTTCTTATCCGCCAAGTATCTAGGGCAGTTCCACTTCCAGTGACCATTTCTTTTGCAGTAGAAGCACTCAGTTTCAGGCTTGAGTCTAGCTTTGGGCTTCTTCATGGGAGTGGCAACTTGCTTGCCATTCTTCTTGAAGTTCCCTTTCTTTCCCTTGCCCTTTTACTTGAAACTAGTGGTCTTGTCAACCATCAACACTTGATGCTTTTCTTGATTTCTACCTTCGCTGATTTCAGCATCGCGAAGAGCTCGAGAATCGTTTTCTTCATCCCTTACATATTATAGTTCATCACGAAGTTTTAGTAACTTGGTGATAGTGACTAAAGAACTCTGTCAATCACTATCTTATCTAGAAGATTAACTCCCACTTGATTCAAGCGATTGTTGTACTCAGACATTCTGAGCACATGCTCACTGGTTGAGCTATTCTCCACCATCTTGTAGGCAAAAATACTTCTGAGAGGTCTCATACCTCTCGACTCGAGCATGAGTCTGAAATACAAATTTCAGCTCTTGGAACATCTTATATGCTCCATGGCGTTCAAAACATTTTTGAAGTCCCAGTTCTAAGCCGTAAAGCATGGTGCACTAAACTATCAAGTAGTCATCATACCGAGCTTTGCCAAACGTTCATAACGTCTGCATCTGCTCCTGCAATAGGTCCGTCACCTAGCGGTGCATCAAGGACATTATTCTTCTGTGCAGCAATGAGGATAATCCTCAGATCATGGACCTAGTCCGCATCATTTCTACTATCATCCTTCAACTTATTTTTCTCTAGGAACATATCAAAAAATAAACGGGGAAGCTATATGTGAGCTTATTGATCTACAACATAGATATGCAAATACTATCAGGACTAAGTTCATGATAAATTAAAGTTCAATTAATCATATTACTTAATAACTAAACCATGTCCGATCATCACGTGAGATGGAGTAGATCTCAATGGTGAACATCACTATGTTGATCATATCTTCTATATGATTCACGTTCGACCTCTCGGTCTTAGTGTTCCGAGGCCATATCTGCATATGCTAGGCTCGTCAAGTTTAACCCGAGTATTCTGCGTGTGCAAAACTGGCTCGTACTCGTTCTATGTGAACGTAGATCTTATCACACCTGATCATCACGTGGTGTCTCGGCACGACGAACTGTCGCAACGGTGCATACTCAGGGAGAACACTTATACCTTGAAATTTAGTGAGGGATCATCTTATAATGTTACCGCCGTACTAAGCAAAATAAGATGCATAAAAGATAAACATCACATGCAATCAAAATATGTGACATGATATGGGCATCATCATCTTGTGCCTTTGATCTCCATCTCCACAGCACTATCATGATCTCCATCGTCACCGGCTTGACACCTTGATCTCTATCGTAGCATCGTTGTCGTCTCGCCAACTATTGCTTCTACGACTATCGCTACCGCTTAGTGATAAAGTAAAGCAATTACATGGCGATTGCATTTCATACAATAAAGCGACAACCATAAGGCTCCTTCCAGTTGCCGATAACTTTTACAAAACATGATCATCCCATACAACAATTTATATATCATCATGTTTTGACCATATCACATCACAACAAGCCCTGCAAAAACAAGTTAGACGTCCTCTACTTTGTTGTTGCAAGTTTTACGTGGCTGCTACGGGCTTCTAGAAAGAACCGTTCTTACCTACGCATCAAAACCACAACGATTTTACATCAAGTGTGCTATTTTAACCTTCAACAAGGACCAGGCGTAGTCAAACTCGATTCAACTAAAGTTGGAGAAACAGACACCCACTAGCCACCTGTGTGCGAAGCACGACAGTAGAACCAGTCTCATGAACGCGGTCATGTAATGTCGGTCTGGGCCGCTTCATCCAACAATACCGCCGAATCAAAGTAAGACGTTGCTATTAAGCAGTATGACTATTATCGCCCACAACTCTTTGTGTTCTACTCGTGGATATAACATCTACGCATAGACCTGGCATGGATGCCACTGTTGGGAAATGTAGTATTTCAAAATTTTCCTACGATGACGCAAGATCTATCTACGAGAAGCATAGCAACGAGCGGGGAGAGTGTGTCCACGTACCCTCGTAGACCGAAAGCGGAAGCGTTTAGTAATGCGGTTGATGTAGTCGAACGTCTTCGCGATCCAACCGATCCAAGCACCGAACGTACGGCACCTCCGCGTTCAGCACATGTTCAACTCGATGACGTCCCTCGAGCTCTTGATCCAGTTGAGGCTGAGGGAGAGTTCCGTCAGCACGACGGCATGGCGACGGTGATGATGAAGTTACCGGCGCAGAGCTTCACATAAGCACTACGACGATATGACCGAGGTGTGGAACTGTGGCGGGGGGCACCGCACACGGTTAAGAGAAACTTGTGTGTTCTAGGGTGTCCCCCTGCCCCCGTATATAAAGGAGGGGAGGGGAGGCCGGCCGACCCTCCTAGGGCGCTCCAGGAGAGGGGAATCCTACTAGGACTCCAAGTCCTAGTAGGTTTCCACCTAAGGAAGAGGGGGAAGAAGGAAGGAAGAGGGGGAAGGGAAGGAAAGGGGGGCGCCGGCCCCTTCCCCTAGTCCAATTTGGACCCAAGGGGGGCGCGCACGCCCAGCCCCTCTTGGCTCTTCCTCTCTTCCCACTAAGGCCCATCGAGGCCCATTAGTTCCCCCGGGGGGTTCCGATAACCCTCCAGCACTCCAATAATTATCCGGTACCTCTTGGAACTTATCCGGTGCCCGAATAACATCATCCAATATATCAATCTTTATGTCTCGACCATTTCGAGACTCCTCGTCATGTCCGTGATCTTATCCGGGACTCCGAACAAACTTCAGTCATCAAATCACATAACTCATAATACAAATCATCATCGAACGTTAAGCGTGCGGACCCTACGGGTTCGAGAACTATGTAGACATGACCGAGACACATCTTTGGTCAATAACCAATAGCAGAACATGGATGCTCATATTGGCTCCTACATATTCTACGAAGATCTTTATCGGTCAAACTGCATAACAACATACGTTGTTCCCTTTGTCATCGGTATGTTACTTGCCCGAGATTCGATCGTCGGTATCATCATACCTAGTTCAATCTCGTTACCGGCAAGTCTCTTTACTCGTTCCGTAATGCATCATCCCGCAACTAACTCATTAGTCACATTGCTTGCAAGGCTTATAGTGATGTGCATTACCGAGAGGGCCCAGAGATACCTCTCCGATACTCGGAGTGACAAATGCTAATCCCGATCTAGGCCAACTCAACAAACACCATCGGAGACACCTGTAGAGCATCTTTATAATCACCTAGTTACGTTGTGACGTTTTATAGCACACTAAGTGTTCCTCCGATATTCGGGAGTTACATAATATCATAGTCATATGAACATGTATAAGTCATGAAGAAAGAAATAGCAATAAACTAAACGATCATAGTGCTAAGCTAACGGATGGGTCTTGTCCAACACATCATTCTCTAATGATGTGATCCCGTTTATCAAATGACAACACATGTCTATGGCTAGGAAACTTAACCATCTTTGATTAACGAGCTAGTCAAGTAGAAGCATACTAGGGACACTCTGTTTGTCTATGTATTCACACATGTACTAAGTTTCCGGTTAATACAATTCTAGCATGAATAATAAATATTTATCATGATATAAGGAAATATAAATAACAACTTTATTATTGCCTCTAGGGCATATTTCCTTCATAAACACCATGAGGCGAGAAAGATCCTCCTTTCTCAGAAAATCCACCTTATACACATTGTTCTCTAACCGCACTAGAGTCCAACGGTCTTGCGCGTATACATGGGACGATTTTTCATAATTCCTCCTCAACCATGAGTCGGTCCAACAAAGGACAGCCTTGCTCATCATAATTGGCATGGGTGTAAGAAATGACAATTAAATATTTTTTCCTTCATTGCAATTTTACGCGTGCTACATGGTCGGTCATCCAAGTTCGTCGAACTTATCTCCACCTTCTATGTTGCCAACATGTATGGCCAATGGCTAGATCTGTCATACTATGGTTGATGTGCCTATGTAGAAACAACAAAACCACATGGTATTAAAAGGTAAAAAATCATCTCCTTTGCAGGTTATCTACCACTCTATGCATCGGATCCGTCTTCTGTTTGTGATAGTGTTCACGTGTTTGGAGCAGGAGACCAATTTTTTTATCCAAGATGGGTGATGGCACAATCTACGGATAGGCCTATGGTATACAATGACTGTTGTGGCTAGTTTTTTTATGTTTCGTGTGTGTGTGTGTATTGGTTCTATGCCAGAGGCTGGATTTATGCTCATGATGCATTGTACCCCTTTGATACTGCATTTTGAATTAATAAAAGCTCCCTTCATTGAGAAAAGAACCGTGATACGATCCTATAGCTACCCTCGTCGTGGTACAAGCTCTTCCAACACTACTGATATGTCTTCAACGCATCTATAATTTTTAATTATTTCATGCTATTATATTATCAATCTTAGATACTTTATATGCATTTTAATATTATTTTATATCATTTAGGGAACTAACCTATTAACCCAGTGCCTAGTGTCAGTTGCTGTTTTTTGCTTGTTTTTTGTTTTCCAGAAAATCAGTACCAAACGGAGTCCAAACGCTAAGAAACTCCTTGATACCACCTTTCTTAGCTGCGGCAGAAATTATATATGACTTATGATAATCATACTGCATGAATCATGTGGCAGTTGAAGGGCATGATATTATCCTCACATGGCACCATGTTCACCTATGAATTTTCATTTTTCTTGAGCCAAAAAAGAGAAATTTCTTTTCATATAGAAACACATCAGTGTTTGTGTTATGGAAGGTTAGTTTTTTTTAGGGGTTGTAGACGTTTAGGTGGGCTGGGTCTAGTGCCGAAAGCTTAGCCTTGAATAAATACTCTGCCTTGGCGCCCAACGTAACCGTCTCAACCAACCAACAGCTCTCGCTTCTTCTCTTCTCCGCCTTGCCGCAGCGCCAAGAAACCAAGAACCCACCCATCATCATCCCCACCTCTCCTTCCCCGCGCGCCTCTGCTCTCCAGCGTCACCGGCGACCGATGGAGCAGTTCCATCACGGCCACCACGTGCGGCTGCGCTGCCGCGTGCACGGCACCTTCGGCTCGTACCTGCACGCCGTCGGGGACGGGCATGGCGTCTCCCTCCACCACTCCGGGGCGTCTATGAACGAGGCTTGGGCGGTGCACCGGCACCCGGGCCAGAACGGACAGTACCTGCTCCTCCACAGCGCCGCCTACGGCCGCTACCTCGCCGCCACGGACGTGCCGGCGCCGCCCGGCCACCGCGGGCTCCGCGTCGAGCAGCGCAACTACAACCATCCTGAAGTGGATGCATTGGTTTGGCAGGCCATCCTCTCGGAATCCGGGGAAGAGGTCTACCTCCGCCACATCGGCGGCGCCTGCCTCCGCGCCAACGGGAGGTTCGGGAACAGCGACGCCACCGTCGACTACGTGGACGACCTCGACAGCATCAGCATCACCAGGCGATGCTCTGGGTCGTGGAGCCCATCCCCGCCAGGGAGATCATGCCTCGCCTTCCACGCCCGGCTTGGGTGAGTCCCATCCCTCGTTTCTTGATTCTTCCCCAATTTGCGTGAATTGGGTTCTTGGATGTTGGTAACATGCATCGGAATTTGACCGCAAAGATTGCAAATCGTGCTAATTTTCTTTCATTCGCATGCTCTGTTCTTGCCAAATTTGCGCTTTAACCGCAGCTTCTTTGATTTCTTTGGCTTGTTTGATCTGATGATGGTTTTTTCCGAGTCAACTGCAGCTTCCCGGCCATCAGCTCGTTCGGGTGATCAAGTACGTGTTGCGGAACGACCACGGGGCCCTCGTCGCCGGCGGCTCGTTCGTGTTCAGGGGGAGGTCCGTGTTCCGCCTGAGGACGCAGCTGGCCATACACATCGGGGTGTGATTAAGAGCTAGCACTTGCACTTAGCACACAGGGTTAAGAGCTAGCAAAGGGAGGGGAAGAAGAAATGCAGTGTGCGTCGGACCATGGCGACTGCGGTGGATAGTGGCTGTGGCGCCGTGTCCGACATGACGAGCATGGAATCGTCGACGAGCGACCCCGTCGGCGGCACGGCGAGCGACACCGTCGACGAACTAGTTGCAGTGCTCGCGCAAAGACAGTCGACAGAGGAGGAGAATGCAGTGCTCGCGCCATCCTGAACCGGAGCACAGCGTCGGCGAGAGGGACAAATGGGGGCGGGGACCAGGCCGTCCGCGCCAGCGGCGGCTCCGCTCGCCGCCGCCGCCTGCTGCGCGGCGCTCCTCGTCGCGGCCGCACCGCCGCAGCACCACCAGCCGCAGCGGCAGCACAAGCACGTCGGGATCGTTAGTGCAGTAGACTGCTGTCCAAAGAGAGATGAAGCTATGATCGTCGAAACCAAAAACTTACAACACAAATGTTGTGAGGAACTGCGAGATTAGGCTACTGGTCAAAGGAAAACTCAAACGATGGATCGTGCGCGACGAATCTGACAAAATTTGTCAAGAACAACTTCAAACGGGAAGACGAAATTAAGAACTTACTGCAGACGAAACTACGAACCAATCGCCTGAATGGAACCGTAGCATCGAGGTGCATCTTTTTCTTGTAGAGCTTACCTCGAATCGAAGCACCGTTGGGTAGATCGGAAGGGGCAAGGATGAAGGTTACTGAAGGTAGGAGAAGATAAGCACGCACAGGCTGCATACCGGCTCGTATCCCTCCCATCTCCCCTCGTGCAAGTGGCCCACCTTGTGAGCTCGCCTCAGCCTGGCTCGAGAGAAATTGCCGATTCCTGGGTTCCCAGCGAGGCAGGCCCAGAGGTGCTTTAAGTTTCGTGCTATGCAGGCCCAATAGTAAAACCAAGCAACCAAACAGCCTGTTCGCTTTCCGCGCCATATACTTGGTCCGAGTTCACATAGGCAACCAAACACGCCCATCATGTGCCGCCCCATATACTTGGTCCGAGTTCAGGGGGAGGTGCTCCGTGTTCTGCTGGTCCGTGTTCCGCTGGCCGCCATCGCATACTTGAATGTCGCCGACCTCGTCATGTGCCTCCCCACACGTGATGGCCGGCTTTTTCCACTCGTCGTCGACCTGCCGAGAAACCACGAGACCCTCCACATCGTCGCCCTCATCGTCGGGACGCCTGGTGAGAGCCCCTCCATATCCTCAACTTCCAGTTTCATGTCAGTTGACTGCTAATCTGCCTGTGTTTTGAACATTTTGGGTGTAGTAGTCTGAACTCTGAAAAACATATTACTGAAACCGGGTTGGTCTGAAACTTTTGATAATCTGTTTCAGACTTTCAGTTAGGAGCTAATACTGGGCAACCCCTCCCCTCGCGTCGCCTCCCCCCAGGCGGCGCCAGGGGCCCCGAAACCCTAGCGCCGCCAGCACCTTCTTGCCGCCCCTTCCTGCCGCCGCTGCCGCCGGCGTGGGCCGCGGTGGCGGCGGGCCCGGTGCCGAAGGTTTCTGGGTGGGTGGATGTGGCGGATCCCATCTGAGGCGGCGGGGGCGGATCCTCTCGTGCGATCCAACAGCGGCGGCTAGGACGGCGAATCCGGGCTGTGCGGCGGGGGTCGGAGCACCATCGCCAGCGGAGCGGCGGCCCTGCATGGACGGAGGCGGTGGCAGCGCCCCATCCGGCGGGGTGGGCTGTCCTGGTCGTGATGGTGATGGCGGTCACTGCGGATCCAACGGCCCGTTTGGATTCGTCGCGGGGAGGCCTTCCACCGACCGGCGACGCGTGGAGGGACCGGTGAGGAGATGCCGGATCTCCGCCGGAGTACCGACGGCGACATACGTCTTCGTGGCGAGGTTCCGCTCGGTTCCAGCCAGCCACGAGGTCGGGAAGACGTGGCTTCCGGTGAAAATCGCGCCTGACTGTGGTCCTGGCGGACGATGGCGGCGTCTCAGACGTCGTTCCCTTCTGGAGGCATCGTCGTTGGAGGTCACATCAACCTGATCGGGAAGTTCCGGGGGAAACCCTAGATCTGGGTATACCGGATCGGACGATGACGATGCCTTCGGTATCGTTCTCCCTCATGGGGGCATCGTTTTGGAGTAAGTGCTGGTTGGAGGGGACAAGAGGAGGAGCGGTGTTTCCTCTGCTCCATTGATGACGGCGGATCTCTGCGGCGTGGCGCAGTGGAGACTCGGCGCCTGATGAGCGGAGAAGGACTCGCGCAGGAGGGTGACGCTGCCTGGCGTCGTGGTGGCGTCGGCGGCAGTTAGACCGGGCAAGGTTGATGCAGCAGTACAGCTCTGAAGATGGATTGGTGGCAGGTGGCTGCGGCGCCCTCATACCCGGCAGGCGTCCTGGTTGAGAAGCACGCCAGACTGATGGGTGCCCATACCCGGCAGGCGTCCTCGTTGGGACCTCAAGTCTTAGATGTTAGGTTTGGCTGCGAGGTCTGTTTGGTATTAGGCCAAGACTTTCAGCGCCCCTACATCAACTGGATAGGGATAGCGACAGATGTTGCTTAGTTTGGTGGCTTTAGGTTTATTGTTGTATGACTCTGTAAGGTTTTGTGTCAATAATTAATAAAATGGCCGTATGCATAGTCCAGATGCAGAGGCCGGGGGTCATCCTCCTTTTCTAAAAAAAAAAGTTAGGAGTTAAGACTTGGAACTAGTCTGAACTGCTGTAGGATTATAGACATCAGTGTAAGTTGCTGAATTAACAGGCACGACATTGTGCTGCCTGTTGGGTTTATGGACAGATGCTAGAAGGTGGTCTGAAGATAGTTGTTCATTGTGGGTGGGGAATAATTTCGTAAGTAAAAAATCTACACTGAAACTTGACTCAGATGATTCAGTTCTTTAGTTTAATACTATGATATATGCCGCTAGTGGTAGAAGACCCAAATAAGTTCAGTCTTCCTAGTTCAGCTTCACGTAGAAGATAATGAGTTGAGTACTTGAGTTTTGTTTTTTTTTTTTTTTGACCTTTACTTTAGTTTTGTTATTCTGCTGAAAGTTTCAGTCCATCGGCAGAAAATGAATTTTGTGTTTTCACTGAGACCAGAGTTCTGAACATGGTGAGGTTAATGTGTCCTGCATTCTGCTCTGCGCGTGGTATATTTGATTCAGCCTATGGTCAGTGCTCTTGGCTGACCCTTAGGTGCCTCTTAAATTCTCCTAAATTATTCGCAGTCTTCCTTTCCGATAAGCTGTGTACAAATATTTTCTTCTCAGTACGTTATTGCCTGATCTTCTATTAATCGGCGTACATTTTATTATTATTAAAGTTTTGTTTCAAAATTCAAATTGTATCGTACTCTTTTTTAATTAAAGTTGTGTTTCAAAATTCAAATTGTATCTTTCCTGATTCAAGTTAACTATGAAAAACGATGTCAAATTAGTATTTTTAATAAAAGTTAATACTACATGTAAGGATTTCAATTTTAAATCGGAGTGGTGTGGTTATGGCTATAGTGCAGGCTTGCAGTGTAGTTAATTCTTGCAAAAGGTCAGTAAATGAATACAGATCGAAGCGAGCGAGGTGAAGTTGTCATTTGTTAGGTGAAAATGTTGGTGGGTCAATTGACCATTTGCGCCACGCTGTGTACTGAGGCGACTCTTGAAACGCATAATACACCGTACACATAGCTTCAACCTGGGCACCGGGAGAAGAAGCTGCCCAAGCTCTAGAGATGGTGGAAAGTTTGTTGTTCGTTGTTTATTACTCTGGCAAGACCTTTCCTATGCTTAAAATATGAGCTTGAGTAAGGGCGTGTTCTGACCCTCTCCCAGCTCCACCGAATCCACAACTCCACCTCTCGAGCGAGCTTCTCGCTTCACCCAGCGATCAAAAACAGTTCCGGAGCAGCCCACCTGGGAGGCAAGAAGCCTGTTGGGCGCCACTTCGAGGCAGCCCAATTCAGTACCTGGCTGTAAAGAGCCCGAAAAAAGAAAAACAAGAGAGGCTGGGCTGTACGTGGTGATGACCCGGGCTTCTGCTCCTGGCTCCGGTAGCTGTCGTCAATGGTGTTCAGGTTCGTCGCCCAGAGCAACTAGTTAACGAGCGCTCCTTCGGGAGCCTCGCAGCGATTAGCGCCACTTGGCGCCAGGGCGCTCTCAACCATTCGCCACGTGTCACACTCTGGATGCTTTCTCCGGATTTTTTTTTATTTTTTCGCACGCGTTTTCGTTTTTTAAATGGTTTTTTTTCGGTTTTTTGGACGTTTTGGTTTCCCCCGGACTTCCTTAGTTTCTTGATCAAAATAAATTTCAAAAAAAAAATTACGCGAAAAAACGTGTTTTTTTTATTTCGCGAGAGTCACGGTTTTTCTTCCGCGAGAGTCATAGTTGTGCTTTAGCGAGAGTTACGGCCGTGCCTCTCAGAAAGGGAAAAAAATACACATTTTTTGTTTTTTTTTCTTTCGCGAGAGTCACGGTTTTGCTTCCGCGAGAGACACGGTTGTGCTTTCGCGAGAGTCACGGCCGTGCCTCTCAGAAAGGGAAAAACAAAACGCGTTTTTTATTTTTTTTTCTTTCGCGAGAGTCACGGTTTTGCTTCCGCGAGAGTCACGACCGTACCTCTCGGAAAGGAAAAAATACACGTTTTCTGTTTTTTTTTTCTTTCGCGAGAGTCACGGTTTTGCTTCCGCGAGAGACATGGTTGTGCTTTCGCGAGAGTCACGGCCGTGCCTCTCAGAAAGGGAAAAACAAAACGCGTTTTTTGTTTTTTTTTCTTTCGCGAGAGTCACGGTTTTGCTTCCGCGAGAGTCACGGCCGTACCTCTCGGAAAGAAAAAAAATACACGTTTTCTGTTTTTTTTCCGCGAGAGTCACGGTTTTGCTTTGCGAGAGGCACGGTTGTGCTTTCGCGAGAGTCACAACCGTGCCTCTCGGAAACGAAAAAAACGTGTTTTCTGTTTTTTTTCATCCACGAGAGGCACGGTTGTGATTTCGTAAGAAGCATGGGCGTGCCTCTTTCGGAAAGGGAAAAAACCCGTGCTCCCGGTCCGATTTTTTCGTCTGATTTTTTCGTGAAAAAAATAGTTCGTCAAAACCTATGAACATGGGCTCTGGTTTTGAAGATCTCAACGCGAGGAATCCAACGGTGAAAACGGTTTGAGATTTGGACGCACTATTTCAAAGATAAAATGTTTTGAATAAACGGATCTACGAAAAAAGAGAAAACTCTCAGGTTGCAACAAGTGGCGCGCTGCATGGGCGCCACTTGTCGCGACCTTGAAAGGTGGAGTATTCTTTGTAACGAGTGCTCCTTAATTAGTGATTTCGTCGCCATTGCCATGGGATCGGGCAATTCCTATGGCCGTGGAAACGCCCACAGCGCCCGCAGGTGGGCCGGCCCAGTTCGCGGCAGTGCAGGGCGTTGCTATTTCATTTTGCTCGTTCGTTATTTTTTTTCCAGTTTTTTTCTGCTTGCTTCATGTTTTTCTGGTTTCTGGTTTGTTTGATTTTCTTTGTTTTTTCCTTTTCCTTTCCATTAATACACTGTGAACAATTTTATTTGTCCTCTATGAAATTTTCTCTTTTTTTTCTGTTTCTGTTTCTGTTTCTATTTGATCCGGCCGGCGACAGGGAGAAGTGGGCATGGCGGTGCGACCGGCGGCGGCGGTGAGGGTTCGAGACGAAGAGCTCTGCGCAAACGAGCGGCGTCCCGCCTCGATCCACTCCGTCCCATTAGGAATAGGTGGGCACAGTGGGACAACCCATGAAAACATGGCATGAGTTAAGTGGGAAGAAGTGGAGTCCCGCTAATGAACCAATCATCCAAAAAATGGAACGAGTGTAAGAATTAGCGGTAGAGTAAGAGAACGCCATGGAGCTTGACCTTGTCGTCCTCGCGCGAGGCGCCTACTTCGTCAATGGCGTCCAGGTGAGGTTGCCATTGCTATGGGATCGGGCAATTCCTATTTGCAAATGGCCGCAGAAACACCCCCAGCGCCCGCGGGTGGCAAATGGCCGCGGAAACGCCGCCAGCGCCCGCGCGTGGGCCGGCCCTGTTCGCCGCAGTGCTGCGCGTTGCTGTTTCATTTTGTTCATTTGTTTTTTTATATTTTTTTCGTTATTTTTTGCTTGCTTCATGTTTTTCTGCTTTTTGGTTTGTTTGATTTTCTTTGTTTTGTCCTTTTTCTTTCCATTAATACACGGTGAACAATTTTATTTGTGCTCTACGAACAATTTTCTTTTTTTTCTGTTTCTGTTTCTATTTCTTCCTTTTTCTGTTTTTTCATTCTTTTGTTTTTTATGTGCATTATACAAAGTTCATTTCATGTTTATATACAAAAATGTTTATCATATATCTAAGAAAATGCTCACTCTCTATTAAGAAATTGTTCAACATTTTTTAGAAAATGTTCATTGTGCATGTAATAATTGTTTTGCGTATATCACAGAAATGCTCGATTTGTATTCAAATATTGTTCAGCGTATATGATAAAAATGTTTAATCTGTAATTAAATTTTGTTGGGCGTATGTCACAAAAATGTTCAGCATATATTACCAAATTGTTCAATATGTATTTATCTTTTTTTATAATATATAAAAATTGAAAAGAGTGTTCAAAATTTGTTCACTTCTTAAAAATTAGTTGTCAATTAAAAAAAAACTGGAATTTGAAACTTTTTTGCAATTTCGATTTTTTAAAAACTTTAAATTCTTTGTGTTTGTCAAAATTTGTTCGGAATTTTTAATTCTTTGTTTACAGTTTTCTTGAATTGTTAAAAAAAACATAAGAAGTTCGATACTTAAAGTATCTCCCTGCCTATCAATCAGCTAAATCGAACAGATCAATTGGTTAAGTCTGTGACGTCACGAGCGGGACGTCACGAGTTCGAGCTCTCGCTCCTGGAGGTATTTCTTTTGATTTTTGTATGCGCTAGAGTTCTTAACCTCTTAATGGGCCGGCCCATCTGCGTCGAACTCCAGCGGAAGCTCGACCCTTTGCCACCCGCGAGCGGCAAATAGGAGCTCTCATGGGATCGCTACTCCAGGCTGGTGGTGGGACTAGCGTCGCTAAGCACGGGATTCGGCGGGAACGAGGTCGGGATGGCTGGATCTGTAGTCGGCGGGGAGGATCCGGCCGGCGACAGGGAGAAGCGGGCGTGGCGGCGCGACTGGCGGCGGCGGTGAGGGTTCGAGACGAAGAGCTCTGCGCGAATGAGCGAGGGGGAGAGGGAAAACGATTTGATCCAGGTTGGTTCTGTGCACGAGCAAGGGTCACGCTACAGGTGGGACTGCCTGTGGGCGTCCCGCCTCGATCCACTCCATCCCATTAGGAATAGGTCGGCACAGTGGGACAACCCATGAAAACATGGCATGGGTTAAGTGGGAAGAAGTGGAGTCCCGTGATGATGTTTGCCAAGACTACGTCGGTGTTTCCCCCAAGAGGAGAGGATGATGTAGCACAACAACGGTAGGTATTTTCCTCAGTAATGAAACCAAGGTATCGAACTAGTAGGAGAACCAAGCAACACAACGTAAACAGCCTCTGCACACAAATAACAGCCACTCGCAACCCGACGTGTTAAAGGGGTTGTCAATCCCTTTCGGGTACGGCGCCAGAAGGCACGATGACGGGAGAAAATTATGATAGATTGAAATAATGGATCACAAATAAAATAAAGTGCAGCAAGATATTTTTGTATTTTTGTTTTAATAGATCTGAATAAAAACGCAAAGGAAAAATAGATCGCAAGGCAAATATATGAGAAATAAGACCCGGGGGCCGTAGGTTTCACTAGTGGCTTCTCTCGAGAAAAATAGCAAACGGTGGGTAAACAAATTACTGTTGGGCAATTGATAGAACTTCAAATACTCATGACGATATCCAGGCAATGATCATTATATAGGCATCACGTCCAAGATTAGTAGACCGAGTCCTGCCTGCATCTACTACTATTACTCCACACATCGACCGCTATCCAGCATGCATCTAGTGTATTAAGTTCATGGAAAAATGGAGTAATGCAATAAGAACAATGACATGATGTAGACAAGATCCGTTTATCTATATGGCGGTAGATATAGATCTCTTCTTTTTATCCTTAGTAGCAACGATACATACGTGTCGGTTCCCCTTCTGTCACTGGGATCAAGCACCGTAAGATCGAACCCACTACCGGGCACCTCTTCCCATTGCAAGATAAATAGATCAAGTTGGCCAAACAAAACCCAAATATCGGAGAAGAAATACGAGGCTATAAGAGATCATGCATATAAGAGATCAAAGAAACTCAAATAACTTTCATGGATATAAAAAGATATGACTGATCATAAACTTGAAGTTCATCAGATCCCAACAAACACACTGCAAAAAGAGTTACATCATATGGATCTCCAAGAGACCATTGTATTGAGAATCAAAAGAGAGAGAGGAAGCCATCTAGCTACTAACTACAGACCCGAAGGTCTACAAAGAACTACTCACGCATCATCGGAGATGCACCAATGGAAGTGGTGAACCCCTCCTTGATGGTGTCTAGATTGGATCTGGTGGTTCTGGACTCTGCGGCGGCTAGATGAATATTTCATCAACTCCCCTAGGGTTTGTGGATTTTTGGGGTATTTATAGAGCAAAGAGGCGGTCCGGGGGCACCCGAGGTGGGCACAACCCACCAGGGCGCGCCTGGGCCTCCTGGCGTGCCCTGGTGGGTTGTGCCCCCCTCGGGGCACCCCCAGGTGCAACCAAGTCCCATTGCCTTCCTTCTGGCCCATAAAAAATCATCGTGGAGTTTCGTGGCATTTGGACTCCGTTTGATATTGATTTCCTGCGATGTAAAAAACATGGAAAAACAACAACTGGCACTTGGCACTATGTCAATAGGTTAGTACCAAAAATGATATAAATGACTATAAAATGATTATAAAACATCCAAGATTGATAATAAAACAGCATGGAACAATAAAAAATTATAGATACGTTGGAGACGTATCAGCATCCCCAAGGTTAACTCGTACTCGTCCTCGAGTAGGTAAGTGATAAAAATAGAATTTTTGATGTGGAGTGTTGTTCATCAAGTCATATCATATTCTTTTCTTCATAGCATGGACATTTGGACTTTTCATGTGATTCAAAGCAATAGTCTAGTCTTGACATAATAATTTAGATACTCAAGCATATCAACAAGCAACCATGTCTTTCAAAATATCAATGCTAAAACAAGTTATCCCTAGCCCATCATGCTCAAACATTGATCCATTCATGAAACACACTCGAATATTAGCTACACCCAATACATAAGTACGATCATATTGCCTCTTAGTTGGTGCTTTTATAAGAGAAGATGGAGACTCAAAATAAATTGCATAAAGTAAAATAAGGGCCCTTCGCAGAGGGAAGTAGGGATTTGTAGAGGTGCCAGAGCTCAAAGAGAAAAATTAGATAAAAATATTTTGGGAGGTGTATCCATTCCACCAACGAAAACGACGTAGAGCTACGAACTCTTTCCATGCTAGATATGCCATAGGCGGTTCCCAAACAGAAAATAAAGGTTATTCCTTTTTCCACCATTCTTTCACTTTCCATGGCTAGCCGTATCCACGGGTGCCTTCCATACCAACACTTTTCAGGGAATTTATTATTTGACAACATAAAGTAATTTTTTTTTTGCATTTCGGGACTGGGAATCCCTAAAACCTTTGCCTTACTCTCATGCAATGACAAGTGAATAAACACTCATCTTGAGAATAACACATCTAGCATGGAAAATATTAGCCACTCGTTACCGTTCCGCGAGCGAGACAAACACACAAAAGAGAAGTTTATTTTGAAATTAGAGATGACACATGCAAATTTGCTTAGAACGACAAAAGAATACCGCATATAGGTAGATATAGTGGACTCATGTGGCAAAACTGGTTTAAAGGATTTTGGATGCACAAGTAGAGGTCATACTTAGTGCAAAACGAAGGCTAGCAAAAAGATTGAGAAGCGACCAACCAAGAAACGAATAATTTCGTAAAGCAAGCCGAATAATGCACCACAAGTAGGATATAATTTTCATTGCATGATTATTGACTTTCATGCATGCATAGGGAATCACAAACCTTAGCACCAATATTCTTAGTAGAGCACAATTACTCATCAACATAACTCACATATCACATCATCATATCTCAAAACTATTACTAAGAATCAAGTTTATTTTGCCAATGATCTTCATGGCAATTTTTTACTTTATCCTTCTTGGATATCTATCACTTTGGGACTAATTTTCATGTGTTACTTTTCATAAGCTCAAACAAATATAAGTGAAGATCATGAGCATAACAAATTTTCTTTCTCTCAAAATAATTGAAGTGAAGCAAGAGAGAATTTCCTCAAAATTTTACTAACTCTCAAATAAATCTAAGTGGAGCAAGAGAGCATTTCTTCAAAAATAACTAAGCACACCGTGCTAAAAAAGATATAAGTAAAGCAATAGAGCAAGTCCTAGCTCATAAAAGGTTTAAGTGAAGCACAGAGAGCAATTCTAACAAGTCATGATATAATTTTGGATCTCTCAAATAGTTGTGTCCTGCAAGGATTGATGACTTAAAACACAAAATAAAATAAGCAAAGACACATATCATACAAGACGCTCCAAGCAAAACACATATCATGTGGCGAATAAAAATATAGCCTCGAGTAAAATACCGATAGTTGTTGGAAGAAAGCGGGGATGCCACTCGGGGGCATCCCCAAGCTTAGTTGGTTGCTCATTCTTGGATAATATCTTGGGATGCCGGGGCATCCCCAAGCTTAGGCTCTTACATCCTTCCTTCATCCATCGTAAGATAACCCAAAACTTGAAAACTTCAATCACACAAACTCAACAAAACCTTTGTGAGATCCTTTGGTATAAGAAAGCAAACCACTACTATAAGTGCTGTGTTAAACCAATTCATATATTTTTTGTATTATATCTACTGTATTCCAACTTTTCTATGGCAAAAACTCATCAAAGATAACCATCGAGCCATCAAAATAAGCACACAACACAAAGAAACAGAATCTGTCAAAACAGAACAGTCTGTAGTAATCTGACTTTGGCGAATACTTCTGTAACTCAAAAAATTCTACCAAAATAGGACGACCTGGGTAATTTGTATATTAATCTTATTCAAACAGAATCAGAGAAAAATCTCTTTTCTGTGATTTATAAAAATTATTTTCGTGAGCGCAAAGTTTCTGCCTTTTTCAGCAAGATCAAACAACTATCACCCAAGAAGATCCTATCGGTCTTACTTGGCACAAAAACTAATTGAAACATAAAAAGCACAATCATACTAGAGGCATAATTGTATAAACACACAATAACAGAAAGCAAAAAGCAAAAAAAAATTATTCATTGGGTTGCCTCCCAACAAGCGCTATAGTTTTACGCCCTTAGCTAGGTATAATATTTCAATGATGCTCACACAACAGATAATAATCGAAACACAAAGAGAGCATCATGAAACATTTGACAAACACATTTAAGTCTAACATAATTCCTATGCATAGGAATTTTATAGGAAAACAAATTATCACGACAAGAAACATCTTGCATATGCAAAGGAGAGGAATAAAACATTGACAATCTCAACACAACGAGAGGAAATTTAATAACATGAAAATTTCTACAACCATATTTTCCTCTCTCATAATAATTATATGTATGATCATAATCAAATTCAATAATATAACTATCATATAAAATTTTCTCTTTATGATCCACATGCATGCAAAGTTGACACTCTTCCAAAATAGTGGGATCATCAAATAAAGTCATGACCTCTCCAAACCCACTTTCATCAAGAATTTCATAAGAATGAACACTCTCCAAATATGTGGGATTATTTTTAGCTAAAGTTGACACTCTTCCAAACCCACTTTCAATATTATTGCAAATATATTCATCATGAGGCTTAAATAATTTTTCAAGATCATAAGAAACATTATCACCCCAATCATGATCATTGCAATAAGTAGCGGACATAACAAAACAAGCATCCCCAAGCTTGGGGTTTTGCATATTTTTAGCACAATTGACATTAATAGAATTTATAGTAAAATTATTGCAATCATGCTTTTCATACAAGGAGCTATCATGAATCACTTCATAAATTTCTTCATCACAATTTTCAGATTCACGGATCTCAAGCAAAACTTCATAAAGATAATCTAGCGCACTCAACTCACTAGCAATTGGTTCATCATGACTGGATCTTTTAAAAAGATTAGCAAGTGGATGGGGATCCATATCAATAGATTTTTAGCAAGCAAAGATGCAATCATATAGAAGGCACATGGCAACACAAGCAAACAAAAGATCTGACGAGAAAAAGGAGAACGAAAAAGAGGGCGAATAAAACGGCAAATTTTTGTGAAGTGAGGGAGAGGAAAATGAGAGGCAAATGGCAAATAATGTAAATTGCGAGGAGATGAGATTTGTGATTAGGAACCTGGTTATGTTGAAGATCCTCCCCGGCAACGGCGCCAGAAATTCGTGCGGAGCCGGGAGACTATCTTGACTTGATCCTCCCCGGCAACGGCGCCAGAAAATTCCCTTGATGATGTTTGCCAAGACTACGTCGGTGTTTTCCCCAAGAGGAGAGGATGATGTAGCACAGCAACGGTAGGTATTTCCGTCAGTAATGAAACCAAGGTATCGAACAAGTACGAGAACCAAGCAACACAACGTAAACAACCCCTGCACACAAATAACAGCCACTCGCAACCCGACGTGTTAAAGGGGTTGTCAATCCCTTTCGGGTACGGCGCCAGAAGGCACTATGACGGCAAAATTATGATAGATTGAAATAATAGATCATAAATAAAATAAAGTGCAGCAAGATATTTTTGATTTTTGTTTTAATAGATCTGAATAAAAACGCAAAGGAAAGATAGATCGCAAGGCAAATATATGAGAAATAAGACTCGGGGGCCGTAGGTTTCACGAGTGGCTTCTCTCGAGAAAAATAGCAAACGGTGGGTAAACAAATTACTGTTGGGCAATTGATAGAACTTCAAATACTCATGACGATATCCAGGCAATGATCATTATATAGGCATCACGTCCAAGATTAGTAGACCGACTCCTGCCTGCATCTACTACTATTACTCCACACATCGACCGCTATCCAGCATGCATCTAGTGTATTATGTTCATGGAAAAACGGAGTAATGCAATAAGAACGATGACATGATGTAGACAAGACCCGTTTATCTATATGGCGGTAGATATAGATCTCGTCTTTTTATCCTTAGTAGCAACGATACATATGTGTCGGTTCCCCTTCTGTCACTGGGATCAAGCACCGTAAGATCGGACCCACTACCGGGCACCTCTTCCCATTGCAAGATAAATAGATCAAGTTGGCCAAACAAAACCCAAATATCGGAGAAGAAATACGAGGCTATAAGAGATGATGCATATAAGAGATCAAAGAAACTCAAATAACTTTCATGGATATAAAAGATATGTCTGATCATAAACTCGAAGTTCATCAGATCCCAACAAACACATCGCAAAAAGAGTTACAACATATGGATCTCCAAGAGACCATTGTATTGAGAATCAAAAGAGAGAGAGAGAGGAAGCCATCTAGCTACTAACTACAGACCCGAAGGTCTACAAAGAACTACTCACGCATCACCGGAGAGGCACCAATGGAAGTGGTGAACCCCTCCGTGATGGTGTCTAGATTAGATCTGGTGGTTCTGGACTCTGCGGCGGCTGGATGAATATTTCGTCGACTCCCCTAGGGTTTGTGGATTTTTGGGGTATTTATAAAGCAAAGAGGCGGTCCGGGGGGCACCCGAGGTGGGCACAACCCACCAGGGCGCGCCTGGGCCTCCTGGCGCGCCCTGGTGGATTGTGCCCCCCTTGGGGCACCCCCAGGTGCAACCAGGGCCCATTGCCTTCCTTCTGGCCCATAAAAAATCATTGTGGAGTTTCGTGGCATTTGGACTCCGTTTGATATTGATTTCCTGCAATGTAAAAAACATGAAAAAAACAGCAACTGGCACTTGGCACTATGTCAATAGGTTAGTCCAAAAAAATAATATAAAATGACTATAAAATAATTATAAAATATCCAAGATTGATAATAAAATAGCATGGAACAATCAAACATTAGAGATACGTTGGAGACGTATCATCCCGCTAATGAACCAATCATCCAAAAAATGGAACGAGTGTAAGAATAAGCGGTAGAGTAAGAGAACGCCATGGAGCTTGACCTTGTCATCCTCGCGCGAGGCGCCTACCTCTATTTTGACGCCCCTAGTATGGTGAGGTTGGACTGCACAACGCGCATCTCAGCGGCCAAGCAGGTCAGCCTCTGTGACGTTCACACCGGCGGCAGGGTCTGTGAGCTGGCTGCGACCAGGTGTGGTGCCTGATTGCATAACTCCTGCCGGTCAGCCGGTCCGCCCTTCTGCATCTGCCCAGCATGGGCGCCATGGGCTGCGCTGTGAGTGACTAAGTCAACCCAGACTTAGAGCATCTCCACTCGCGCCCCCAGGACGCCGAATTCCGCCGTTTCAGCCCATTTTTTGGCCCGGCGATCCTAGGCCGAACCCAGCGCACTGGGGCGCTTGGGGGCTCCGGCGGGAGGAAAAGCCACGCATGGGCCACCACTGTCAGGCAAAAAAGTATTTTGCACGTCTAGATTCGCCCCCCACGCGCACGCCCCCTTCCGCCGCCGTGCCGATCTCGGCGCCGACTACCTACCCACCGCCGCTAGGAAAGGCCATTTACCACGCCGAAAAAGAGAGGGTTCGCTGTGGCAGCCTCCACCTCACTCCTGGGCGAGCTTTCCGTCGCTCCGGCCACGCAGGCGGGGATACCGGCGGCTGCGTACCTACCACGCCGGCCAGGCGCCAGGTGTTCGGCGATTTGTTTGCTCGGCGATGGACTAAGACGACGAGGAGGCATTCGCGGCGTTGTTGGAGGAGGAAGCCAATGTCGACGCCCATGACGAAGAGCACCTCATGGTCCTCGCCGCTATGGTCGGCCTGTTCACGAGCAATTAAAAGCCGCAGCAAGGTGGCTCGGCACCGGGCCGGCTGAAGGCAAAGCAGAGGCATCGACTGAAAGGCTATTGCTTGGTCTACGCCGACTACTTCGCCGACGCTCCACTGCACGGCGAGAAAGTATTTCAGCGCCGTTATCGGATGAGCTGAAAGCTCTTGCTTAGGATTGTGAATTCCATCCGTGAGTTCGACAGCTATTTTAAGTGCAAGAAGGATTGCATCGGCACACTTGGTTTCACCTTTCTCCAAAAGTACACGACAGCTATGAGGATGCTTGCATACGGAGCTCCCGGTGATATACAGGAAGACTATGGATGCATGGCCGAGTCCATCACCATTGACTGTTTGTACAAGTTCTATAGGGCAGTGGTGGAAGTGTTTGGACCATGATACTTGCGATCACCCAATGCCGAAGACACTGCTTGGATCCTAGCACAGAATGCAGCAAGAGGATTTCCTGGGATGCTTGGAAGCATCGACTGCATGCATTGGGCATGCATAAACTGTCCATTTGCTTGGCAGGGGATGTACAAAGGCGCAAAGGAGCTTGCAGTGTTGTTCTTGAGGTAGTGGCCACACATGACCTCTAGATTTGGCACTCCTTCTTTCGCATGCCAGGAACTCACAATGACATCAACGTACTGCAGTGCTCGAATGTCTTTGCCAAGCTTGTTGAAGGTCATGCTCATTCGGTGAACTTCGAGGTCAATGGGCGCCACTACAACAAGGGAATCTACCTAGCAGATGGCATCTATCCGAGATGGTCCACATTTGTGAAGACTTTCTCAAACCCTGTGCCATGAGGCAAGAACTCCTACTTTGCCAAGTGTTAGGAGGCTTGCAGGAAGGATGTCGAGCGGACATTTGGTGTGCCCCAATATCGATTTGTTGTTGTTCGGTACCCCGCCCTGACCTGGTCGAAAGATCAAATGTGCGAAGTCATGACTTGCTGTGTCATCTTGCACAACATGATCATTGAGAGCGAGCAGGAAGAGCCAGTGTTTGAGACTGAACCATATTACAGGCAGGGTCCTCTTGCCCAAGTTGATCACCAGCTACCGGCAACCTGGACTGCATTTCTCAATGTGCGTCAGGAGATCTTAGACCCACAAGTGCATCAACAACTACAACACGATCTGGTGGAGCACCTATGGAGGCTCAAGGGCAACGCCTAGCTCAGCGTGTGATAAAATATGAGTTTTTATTTGTTGAACTATTTGATTTGTATTGATTTATTGAACTATTTGATTTATATTGATTTCTATGATGAACCATGTGATAAAAATTAGTTTTTGTTGAATTTGTGCCAAAGCACGCTGAATATGGGCCAAAATTGGTCCAATCTGCGCCGAAAGTGGGCCGAAATTGGCGGCTGGGGGCGACCTGGGGGGGTCGGCTGGGAACCTGAGCCACCCCCCACGCCGATTTTTCCGCCAGTTGGCCACCAGGCGGCGCTATTTCAAGGGGGGGGGGGGGGGGGGGGGGACAGCTGGAGAAAAACCTCGTCTTAGCGAAACGGACATGGTCACAGGGCTGCCTCCGTACGGAACCCTCTACGGTCTTGCGTACATAACCTTGGGAATGGTTTGGACTGAAACTTCAGTTTCAGTTTGGTTTTTCTATTGGTTTGTCTTGGATTGGATTGAATGGTTTGACCCCCTGTGGTAATCTGGTTTGGTATGGGCTTTATCAATGATACTAGATTGGCTGGGTTTGGTCTGGATGGAGACCGAATTGCCACATGCCGTTTCAACCCATAGATAAAAACTGGATCGAGCGACCAAATTCGATCGTAGTATGTGTGTACGAGAACATCAGCCATCGCGAGCGCCGGCGGCGGCTAAAGCTCCAACCTCCGCGTCCAAGCACTCACGACCAGATTATGGAGGTCGTCACGAGGGGCGCCCTTCCCCTCTCCTCTTCTCTCTCTCTCTCCCGCCCCCTCTCTATGTTTCTCTCTCTCCCCTCTCCATCCTCTCTCTCTCGTATGGTTCTATCTATGTCCATGGTTTGAAAAGTTTGGGTTCAAACTGTATGTGAGGAATGATTTGGATTAGTTTGGCTTGAACAATACGACAGTTTGGATTAGTTTGGACTCTAGCACCTACAGTTTGGATTGAATTGGTTTGGTAGGTGGGTCTGTACCAAAGTTTTAAATCGCGGGCGAAACTCGAGCGATCGCGGCGCAATCGCTGGCTGGGAGCCTTCCCGCGACGCTATCGCTGAAAAAACGCTATCTGCGGTAATCACGCGATCGCTGCGCGAAACGGCGCTAAACCCTTCGCTGTCGCTGCAATTTAGCTGGGACAGGCCGAAAGAGAGGCCCAAAAAGGGCTCGGCCCAATTTTTGCCCCGATAAGCCAGAGGAGCTCTTCCAGAAACCTAGCATCATCTCCCTCTCTTCCCGTTCCCTTCCTTCCCTCCACCGAAAACGTTGTGGCGGCTGCGCGGTTACTCACAGGTGCGCTCGGCAGGCCGGCCGTTGCTTGGCCGGAAGCAGTGACGGCAAGGCGACGCCCAAGACTCCGGGCAGTTTCTGCAACAGTGGGCTGCGACCACGTTCCGCCCCATAGCTTCACACCACGGTCAGGAAGGCTGCGACCGGCGACGAGGGACCTCTGCACAACGACGTCTATGAGTCCTCCAATCCTCTCTGTCCTTCATTCATTTGTTGATTCAGTACAGGAAGAATATGTTTGTTGCCTTCACTCGTTTGGCATTTGGTTCAGTAGCAGAACAGCTAGTAGATCTAGACTGCAGCCGATTTGTGAACACTTGTTTTCTGAACTTATACCCTGTTTTCTACCGAAAATCCTCTGTTTTCTGAGACAAATATGCAGATGTACTACTTGAGACTTGAGAATGACAAGCACGTGCACTGTTCCTGCGAAAGTGCTTAGCGGCCGCTATTGCGGGCTATAGCGGCTGGCCGAGCCAGCCGCGAAATGACTTTGCCCGCGATTTGAAACTTTGGTCTGTACTAGTATATATTGGCTGGATTTGGTCTGGATTACCTACTATTCCTAGGTTTATGAGTACATCAATTCTCACCGGAACCGGCCGGAGACATCGCAACATGAGGGTCATTGGGCGAATCGCCGATTGGCCGGTGGTGCTGGGACGGAGACGCCAGCGGGAGACATAGAAGCACTCAGTTTTCCATTGATCTGGTCATCGCGCGTATGAAAGATTGGGCATGGGATGCGTCGCCAGATTGGCCGGTGGGTCTGCACTCTGTAGGGCCTCCAGGTTGGGCGGGTGCTTCCCGGCGAGTAGTGCAATTGACAAGGGATCATGTGCACCTGTGCTCCCGTCCTCTCTATTCTTTGATGAGAAATCGTTCTTCTTCATCTTAGGAAACTAGTAAGGGACTAGAAGTGGGTCTAGCGGGTTCCCGGTGGGTTAACTGGGGTAGCACATCAATATTTTGTTGTGTTTCATGGGTGCCTACTGAACACTTCTAAGTGAGATGGGAAGATGAGTCCCACCATAGCCCACCCCACCGGCAGCCTGAAGCAAGGGGGAGAGCGAATCATTTTCCTGGGCGGTGGCAAACTCTTGTAAATAGGTGGAACTCCAGATTCTGTTCAATCGCGAAACTCGATTTTCTCTGCTTCTCAAAAATGCACTACAGCCCAAGACAACTTCCTGAAGTCAGCTTCACGGAGCAAATGCGTTTCGGCTGCGTTTTCACTTTGGAGTTTGTGCAGCTAAGAGTGGAGAGGTTCAGAACAGGCCCTAAATTGCCAAAAATGACCACAATTACGTCTGACAGTTCCAAAACCCACCATTTCATAAAAGTTCACCGGAAACACCGATTTTGAGTAATTGTGTTGCCCAAAGCACTAACTAGTCAATTGATCACATATTGATAGGTTGCATGCCTAGACTCGATGACATTTGGTGCAAGGGGACGACCTGCTCGGTAAAACCGAGGAGCACATGAACATGGTAAGTAGGTCAAAGATTACAGTGAGTGTGAAGGAGAAAGATACGAACAAGTGGGAAAGGAGATGGACTCATGATAATAGGTACTCCGTCCATGTAAAAAATGCTCTTATATTACAGGACGCGCGGGGGGGGGGGGGGGGGGGGGGGTATAGATGAGATCAAAGTAGTCGCACTCGTGATTTTAAATTAGATCGGAGTTCTAATGTAGGATCAAAAATCGTAGACACGTGACTATTAGGATGGTAGTATGTAGATTCTACTAACCAAAATTATAGAATCATAGAGGTACGTTTGGAGCATAAAGTTGTTGAATTGTATAATATAATCATGATTCTGACAACCTTGGATGACATGGAAGGAGTTGCGGGGTTGTGAGGAGGTGAGGATTTTGGGACAGGTTACTATATGGTAACATGATAGCACATGAGGAAGGAGTTTTTTTTTTGAAAAGGAGGATATATTAATATCGTGAAGATACCAATTACACTCAGGCTCTGCCCCAAAAAGAAGTCACAAAGACGTCCAGGATGTACACAACCCGAAAAGAAAAGAAAAAAGAAGGAACAAAACGAAGGCCTAACTACAGTGATCAACTCCTCTCAGTAGCAACACACAAACCACCACCAAAGACAAACACTCGAAAAACATAAAAGGTCATCAAAAGCGGCGCCTTCAAGAAGGAAACAAATGCACAAGCACCATCGTCGCCTGACCCAAGATCATAAGTTTTCATCCTGAAGAAAGACCGAGCTGTCAAAACAATACCTTCAACAAGGCAAAGAGATAAACTAAGAAATGAGAGCAATCAAGTGCGTAAGAGGGTTGGGCAGTGGGATAGAGAGAGCTCTGGACAGAATGCTCGGCCGGGGTCTTGCCGTTGGCTAGCCTCTCTAACATAAGTGCAAAAATTGACTTGTTTGTCAAACATGTGGGTCTGATGCACTTATTGCTGTGGTGCTCCTCAATGCACTATCTTTCTGGTGCACTTGTTGAAAACTAAGTAGTAGCCTAGTGCCAATGTTTTTTTGAAGAAACCTCGTCAGAGGGTGGGGAGCACCCTCATTGCATTATAGAAGAAGAAAGTTGATCCAGTTAATGTGGGAAACCGGACCCAAAAACCAAACAAGCACGGTTAATTAAGGAAAACCGGGAAAAACCACACACCACACACAAGTAGCTATCAAGGAATGTCATCCGAGCCATATACGAGGGCGCCTAGGCCCAAGACCATCAAAAGCACCTCATATCCAACCAAGTCAACCTCCTCAACCTCAAGAGAACGCCCACAACCAGCAGAGCACTGATGTCTACTACGCAACCTTCTTCTTGTAGACGTTGTTGGGCCTCCAAGTGCAGAGATTTGTAGGACAGTAGCAAATTTCCCTCAAGTGGATGACCTAAGGTTTATCAATCCGTGGGAGGCGTAGGATGAAGATGGTCTCTCTCAAGCAACCCTGCAAGCAAATAAAAAAGAGTCTCTTGTGTCCCCAACACACCCAATACAATGGTAAATTGTATAGGTGCACTAGTTCGGCGAAGAGATGGTGATAAAGTGTAATATGGATGGTAGATATAGGTTTTTGTAATCTGAATTTATAAAACCAGCAAGGTAACTAGTAACAAAAGTGAGCGAAAATGGTATTGCAATGCTTGGAAACAAGGCTAAGGGTTCATACTTTCACTAGTGCAAGTTCTCTCAACAATGATAACACAATTAGATCATATAACAATCCCTCAACGTGCAACAAAGAGTCACTCCAAAGTCACTAATAGCGAAGAACAAACGAAGAGATTATTGTAGGATACGAAACCACCTCAAAGTTATTCTTTCTGATTGACCTATTGGGCTATTCCTATAAGTGTCACAAACAACCCTAGTGTTCGTACTAAAATAACACCTTAAGATACACATCAACCAAAACCCTAATGTCACCTAGATACTCCAATGTCACCACAAGTATCCCCGGGTTTGATTATACGATATGCATCACACAATCTCAGATACATCTATTCGAACCAACACAAAGAACTTCAAAGAGTGCCCCAAAGTTTCTACCGGAGAGTCAAGACGAAAACGTGTGCCAACCCCTATGCATAAGTTCACAAGGTCACAGAACCCGCAAGTTGATCACCAAAACATACATCAAGTGCATCACGTGAATATCCCATTGTCACCACAGATAAGCACATGCAAGATATACATCAAGTGTTCTCAAATCCTTAAAGACTCAATCCGATAAGATAACTTCAAAGGGAAAACTCATCCATTACAAGAAAGTAGAGGGGGAGAAACATCATAAGATCCAACTATAATAGCAAAGCTCGCGGTACATCAAGATCGTGCCAAATCAAGAACACGAGAGAGAGAGAGAGATCAAACACATAGCTACGGGTACATACCCTCAGCCCCGAGGGTGAACTACTCCTCCTCGTCATGGAGAGCGCCGGGATGGTGAAGATGGCCACCGGTGATGATTTCCCCCTCCGGCAGGGTGCCGGAATAGGGTCCCGATTGGGTTTTCGTGGATACAGAGGCTTGCGGTGGCGGAACTCCCGATCTAGGTTCTGTTCTGGAGGTTTGGGGATATATAAGAGGTGTTGGCATCAGGTACAAGTCAGGGGGACCCACGAGGCAGCCACAAGGCAGGGGGCATGCCCCCACCCTTGTTGTGGCCTCGGGACTCCTCTGGTGTAACTCCGGTACTCCATGGGCTTCTTTTGGTCCAAAAATAATCTCCGGAAAGTTTCAGCTCAATTGGACTCCGTTTGATATTCCTTTTTTACGAAACCCAAAAACAAGGAAAAATTGGAAACAGGCACTGGGCTCTAGGTTACTAGGTTAGTCCCAAAAATCATATAAAATAGCATATAAATGCATATAAAACATCCAAGATAGATAATATAATAGCATGGAACAATCAAAAATTATAGATACGTTCGAGACGTATCAAGCATCCCCAAGCTGAATTCCTTCTCGTCCTCGAGTATATGGTGGGTTTATGGTACTGGCGAAAGTTGCGCGGTGCTAGAGAGGCTAGCAATGGTGGAAGGGTGAGAGCGTGTATAATCCATGGACTCAACATTAGTCATAAATAACTCACATACTTATTGCAAAAATCTATTAGTCATCGAAACAAAGTACTACACACATGCTCCTAGGGGGATAGATTGGTAGGAAAGGACCATCGCTCGTCCCCGACCGGCACTCATAAGGAAGACAGTCAAAAAAATATCTCATGCTCCAACTTCGTTACATAACGGTTCACCATACGTGCATGCTATGGGACTCACAAACCTTAACATAAGTATTTCTCAAATTCACAACTACTCACTAGCATGACTCTAATATCACCATCTTCGTATCTCAAAACAATCATAAGGAATCAAACTTCTCATAGTATTCAATGCACTTTATATGAAAGTTTTTATTATATCCCTCTTGGATGCCCATCATATTTGGACTAAATTCATAACCTAAGAAAACTACCATGTTGTTTAAGACTCTCAAAGTAATATAAGTGAAGCGTAAGAGTTCATCAATTTCTTCAAAATAAAACTACCACCGTGCCCTAAAAAGATATAAGTGAAGCACTAGAGCAAATGACACACTACTCCAGAAGATATAAGTGAAGATCAATGAGTAGTCGAATAATTATGTAACTATGTGAAGACTCTCTAACATTTAAGTATTTCTGATCTTGGGATATTATTCAAACAGCAGCAAAACAAAATAAAATAAAATGATGCTCCAAGCAAAACACATATCATGTGGTAAATAAAAATATAGCTCCAAGTAAGGTTACCGATGAACGAAGACAAAAGAGGGGATGCCTTCCGGGGCATCCCCAAGCTTGGGCTCTTGGTTGTCCTTGAATATTACCTGGGGTGCCTTGGGCATCCCCAAGCTTAGGCTCTTGCCACTCTTTATTCCGTAGTCCATCAAAACTTTACCCAAAACTTGAAAACTTCACAACACAAAACTTAACAGAAAACTCGTAAGCTCCGTTAGTATAATAAAACAAATCATTCACTTTGGTACTGTCAAGAAAAGATTCATAATTTTTCTCACATGATGCCTACTGTACCCTTTCATTTCTACAATTTATATTAAGCAATATAAGCCATAGAAACTAGAAAACAAGCAAATTATGCATCAAAAACAAAATCTGTCAAAAACAGAACAATCTGTAAAGATCTGAATTTAAATCATACTTCTGTAACTCCAATTTTTTTGAAATATTAGGACAATCGAGAAAATTTGTATATCAATCTTGTGTAAAAAATTAAGATAAAAATCAGGTTCCAGTGAATTTTAGATATTCCTGGACAGGGCGCAAAAGTTTCTGTTTTTGCACAGAATCAAGTCAACTATCATCCACACTATCCCAAAGGCTTTACTTGGCACCTTATTGAAACAGAAGCTATAAAACATGATTACTACAGTAGCATAATCATGTGGACACATAAAAACATTAGGGGTAAATGTTGGGTTGTCTCCCAACAAGCGCTTTTCTTTAATGCCTTTCTAGCTAGGCATGATGATTTCAATGATGCTCACATAAAAGATAAGAATTGAAACATAATGGGAGCATCATGAAGCAAATGACTAGCACATTTAAGTCTAACCCACTTCCTATGCATAGGGATTTTGTGAGCAAACAACTTATGGGAACAAGAATCAACTAGCATAGGAAGGTAAAACCAGCACAACTTCAAGATTTTCAACACATAGAGGGAAAACTTGATATTATTGCAACTCCTACAAGCATATACTCCTCCCTCATAATAATTTTTAGTAGCATCATGAATGAATTCAACAATATAACAATCACATAAAGCATTACTTTCATGATGCACAAGCATAGAAATTTTATTACTCTCAACATAAGCAAATTTCTTCTTAGGAATAGTAGTGGGAACAAACTCAACAAAATATCTATCATGTGAGGCATAATCCAATTGAAAATTAAAATCATGATGACAAGTTTCATGGTTATCATTATTATTTATAGCATACATGTCATCACAATAATCATCGTAAATAGGAGGCATGCTTTCATCATAATAAATTTGCTTATCAAAACTTGGGGGACAAAAAAATCATCTTCATCAAACATAGCATCCCCAAGCTTGTAGCTTTGTATATCATTAGCATAATGGATATTCAAGGAATTCATACTAACAACATTGCAAGCATGCTCATCATCCAAAAATTTAGTGCTAAACGTTTTATAGACTTCTTCTTCTAACATTTCGGCACAATTATCGGAATCCTTATTTTCACGAAAGACATTAAAAAGATGAAGCATATGAGGCAAACTCAATTCCATTTTTTTGTAGTTTTATTTTATAGACATTAAAAAAACAGCAAGGTAACTGATACGTCTCCAACGTATCTATAATTTTTGATTGTTCCATGCTATTATATATTCTGTTTTGGATGTTTAATGGGCTTTATTATACACTTTTATATTATTTTTGGGACTAACCTATTAACCCAAGGCCCAGTGCAAATTGCTGTTTTTTGCCTATTTCAGTGTTTCGCAGAAAAGGAATATCAAACGGAGTCCAAATGGAATGAAACCTTCGGGAGCGTGATTTTTGGAACAAACGTGATCCAGAGGACTTGGAGTGGACGTCAAGAAATCAACGAGTAGGCCACGAGGCAGGGAGGTGCGCCCCCACCCTCGTGGGCCCCTCGTGGCTCCACCGACCTACTTCTTCCTCCTATATATACCTAGGTACCCCAAAACCATCGAGGAGCCCCACGAAACCCTATTTCCACCGCCACAACCTTCTGTACCCGTGAGATCCCATCTTGGGGCCTTTTCCGGCGCTCCGCCGGAGGGGGAATCGATCATGGAGGGCTTCTACATCAACACCATAGCCTCTCCGATGATGTGTGAGTAGTTTACCACAGACCTTTGGGTCCATAGTCATTAGCTAGATGGCTTCTTCTCTCTCTTTGGATCTCAATACAAAGTTCTCGATCTTCTTGGAGATCTATTCGATGTAACTCTTTTTGCGGTGTGTTTGTCGAGATCCGATGAATTGTGGGTTTATGATCAAGATTATATATGAACAATATTTGAATTTTCTCTGAATTCTTTTATGTATGATTGGTTATCTTTGCAAGTCTCTTCGAATTATCAGTTTGGTTTGGCCTACTAGATTGATCTTTCTTGCAATGGGAGAAGTGCTTAGCTTTGGGTTCAATCTTGCGTTGCTCGATCCCAGTGACAGTAGGGGAAACGACACTTATTGTATTGTTGTCATCGAGGATAAAAAGATGGGGTTTATATCATATTGCTCGAGTTTATCCCTCTACATCATGTCATCTTAACTAATGCGTTACTCTGTTCTTATGAACTTAATACTCTAGATGCATGCTGGATAGCGGTCGATGTGTGGAGTAATAGTAGTAGATGCAGGCAGGAGTCGGTCTACTTGTCACGGACGTGATGCCTATATACATGATAATGCCTAGATATTCTCATAATTATGCACTTTTCTGTCAATTGCTCGACAGTAATTTGTTCACCCACCGTAATACTTATGCTATCTTGAGAGAAGCCACTAGTGAAACCTATGGGCCCCGGGTCTAGTTTCCATCATATAAGTTTCCAATCTATTTTTACTTTGCAATCTTTACTTTCAATCTTTATCATAAAAATACCAAAAATATTATCTTATCATCTCTATCAAATCGCACTTTTGCAAGTGGCCGTGAAGGGATTGACAACCCCTTTATCGTGTTGGTTGCAAGGTTCTTATTTGTTTGTGTAGGTACGAGGGACTTGCGTGTGGCATCCTACTGGATTGATACCTTGGTTCTCAAAAACTGAGGGAAATACTTATGCTACTTTGCTGCATCACCCATTCCTCTTCAAGGGAAAACCAACGCATGCTCAAGAGGTAGCAAGAAGGTTTTCTGGCGCGGTTGCCGGGGAGGTGTGCACCAAGTCAAGTCAAGATTTGATCTCCCGACAACGAGCCATTTCTGGCGCCGTTGCCGGGGAGTCTACACACAAGTCAAGACATACCAAGTCTCCATCACAAACTCTTATCCCTCGCATTACATTATTTGCCATTTGCCTCTCGTTTTCCTCTCCCCCGCTTCACCCTTGCCGTTTTATTCGCCCTCTCTTTCAGTTCGCCTCATTTTCGCTTGTTTCTTGTTTGCTTGTGTGTTGGATTGCTTGCTTGTCATGATGGCTCAATATAATACTAAATTATGTGACTTTGCCAATACCAACAACAATGATTTTCTTAGCACTCCGGTTGCTTCTCTTACCGATGCTGAATCTTGTGAAATTAATGCTGCTTTGCTGAATCTTGTCATGAAAGATCAATTTGCCGGCCTTCCTAGTGAAGATGCCGCTACCCATCTAAACAGCTTTGTTGATTTATGTGATATGCAAAAGAAGAAAGATGTGGATAATGATATTGTTAAATTGAAGCTATTTCCTTTTTCGCTTAGAGATCGCGCTAAAACTTGGTTTTTGTCTTTGCCTAAAAATAGTATTGATTCTTGGAATAAGTGCAAAGATGCTTTTATCTCTAAGTATTTTCCTCCCGTTAAGATCATCTCTCTTAGAAACGATATTATGAATTTTAAGCAACTTGATCATGAACATGTTGCACAATCTTGGGAGAGGATGAAATTAATGATACGTAATTGCCCTACACATGGTTTTAACTTATGGATGATTATACAAAAATTTTATGCCGGATTGAATTTTGCTTCTAGAAATCTTTTAGATTCGGCCGCGGGAGGCACTTTTATGGAAATCACTTTAGGGGAAGCTACTAAACTCCTAGATAATATATGGTTAATTATTCTCAATGGCACACTGAAAGATCTACTAGTAGAAATGTGCATGCAATTGAAGAGATTACTGTTTTGAGTGGAAAGATGGATGAACTTATGAAATTGTTTGCTAATAAGAGTGTTTATTCTGATCCCAATGATATGCCTTTGTCTACTTTGATTGAGAATAATAATGAATCTATGGATGTGAATTTTGTTGGCAGGAACAATTTTGGTAACAATGCTTATAGAGGAAACTTTAATCCTAGGCCATATCCTAGTAATTTCTCTAATAATTATGGTAATTCCTACAACAACTCTTATGGAAATTTTAATAAGATGCCTTCCGATTTTGAGACTAGTGTTAAAGACACTACAAGAAATATGTCAACTTGCGACCATCACTATTGGTCACTGAAAGGTCATTGTTTTTCATTTGCGACCTTTTTTTGACCAAAAACAGAAGGCCAAAAGCTGGCGGTCGTAAACTGAAATTAACGACCTTCTCGGAATTCCACGACAAAACCAAAGGTCGTTGATTCTATGACCTTCTGTTTTGGTCGCTAGCTCTCTGCCCAGGCCACGTTGGATCCGATGTGGCAATCTGACGTGGCAAAATTGCGACCAATTGAAAAGGTTGTTGATAAGATTCAGCCCGGCCCGATTAGGTGTTTTACATGGGCCGAGGCCAACAATTCAGCCTTTTTTCTGTATATTTTTTCTGTTAATTTTCTCTAGCTACTTTGGCCTGGCCCAACAATTTGGCCTTTCTTATTTTGAGCCATGGCCTTTTTAGTGTTTCATTCTATATATTTTTCAAGCTGGTCCCACAAGTAAGATGGGTCCCACTTGTAATAATCTCCTATATTGGTCCCACATGTCAGAAATGTGAGAATTGTTTAGATTATTTTCAGAAATGGGTCCCACGAATCAGGTTTCTATTTCAAATGTCTTCGAATCACACAAATAATCAATATTTTAAATATGAATAGAACAAATGTAGAATTTCCTAGGCCTGGAGCTCCTATACATAGTCTATTACATTCTGTGCATAGTCTATTACAACCCAGATATGCCTACTATTACAATACTATAATCTTTACAGTCTATTCCAGTCAAACAGAACAAATCTTTGCTGCGTAGGGCTACACGCGGCTTCGAACTTGAAAGTTCCTAGGCCTGGAGCTCCTATAAAAGGGTGAACACAAAGGCATTAGAGTAGCCTTTTCATTCGTGGAGTAGATATTCAAACCTCCAGGTTTAGTGTACAGACCATCAGGAAATAACATATTTAACGAAATTTCATAGAAATGCAGATTTATGGACCGAATGTATGATAAAGCAACAGGTTCAAACAACTTCAAATAACTAGATGTTTTAGAGACCAACTATATTAGAACACTAGATGTTTGCGATGCATATTCGCAGAACCTAGGCATACTCACAAAATCTTAAATTAATCCTAAAGCAATGTTACCTACAAGGAAAACTCATCAGTCTCATGATTTGAAAAGCAATGTGGGTGAAACTAAGTCAAAATAAGGGGCATAACAAATTCATGTCAACAAAAATTAGCTTGTGCTCCATAACACATTATTTATTCTTTACAAAGTAGAATTTCCATAGATATCATTACCAGACACCAAATAGAAAGTAACATGTACAGAATGCAGCAACATTTAGTTCACTTTATTGTACAAGTTGGGTCTAGTTTACTCAGTTGGACAAGATGCATTTGTTAACTGCGAAGAGAATGACACTATTATGCGAGATAACTGTTGCGTCACTAACAATCACCATGTAAGAATGCTTTGTTGTGTTAATACATGCACATCAAGTGAGAGTGGCATTCTGCTCTTACCACAGTGGCACAAGTGAGATGATGCCCAATACGACTTGCTTCTCCACAAGACTCGACCAGCAGCACGCATCCTCGAAGGAACCAGCGGCACTGCTTGCTCCCTTTGCCCAGCTCCTTGTTGCGGAGGACAGCTGGGACTCGGATGCGGAGATCCCTGCGCACGGCATATTGTGTCAATGCTTGCAGCAAATAGAAGGACCTCACATATCATAGAATTTTCAGCAAGTTCAAAAATATGTAATAGAACTGATATAGGTGTACGAAGCAATAGGTCAACTGGAGATTCATGTCTACAATTTGCTAGAGAAGAAAATAACAAGCCAGAATACATATTATACCTGTCAAAAGAAGGACCGATTTCAATCCCCTACTCTCCCTCTAGCTTGTAGCTAGCCTACCAGTAGTTTAACAACACTAATAGATTTGCATCTGATGTTGCCACTTAATTTCAGCACATGACAAGACAAAAAGCATGGCATTAACAGGAGCATCAACAGCATACTAACACCTAAATTGATGGATTGGAGGGGAACTGGAACGTAGGAGCCAGGGATCTTATTCAGAAGTTTAAGAACATGAACATGGAGTAGAGCAACGTATTAAAGACAGTTATTTCCTTATTGCAAAGCACAAGGGGTGCAACAACCAATGTGACAAAAGATATCACTCCATTTCAAGGTTTCCTTAAGACTGAAAAGCTAGTTTTTCGCATAAATACCACAAGTTTCTAAACCAAAAATAGGATCCATGCAACATTCATAGTATGACTAACAACAAATGATCCTCAGCAGAGCAAAATTGAAGCTCCTCATGACATTCATAGAAACAGCAGGACTACCAGAGAGCAGTAAGTTTCTTGATTGCCACGAGTAGAGTTGAAAGATAGCCTACAACCTCCTTCCCCTCCTTCCTCCCTTCCGGCGGGTGCTGTCAGTGGGAACTGGAGTCATGTCCTCTGCAGCACCAGAACAAACATTATGGTTAGCCATATGCAGAGACAATAACATGGACATATGTGCTTCCACAAACACTATATGAGAAGAAGCATGGCGTACCAATGCGCCCAATTTTCATCCTAGAATGAGCAAGAGCCCTGAGGGCAGACTGAGCTCCAGGACCTGGTGCCTTGGTCTTGTTGACTCCAGTGGCACGGAGCTTAATGTGCAGTGCGGTGATACCAAGCTCCTGAAAGAACAAAAACAACTCTGAGACACATCCAAGGAGAGCAATGCAGGACTACATCCTAGTCATGTACCAGCATTCCATGATAGTTGGCAAACATCAGTCTAATGAGCAGAACACAGTTGATAATAGGAACAACTGAAAGTGAAACCTAGACACTTCAGGATGATTACCTTGCAACGAGTGGCAACATCCTAAGATGCAAGCATAGCAGCATAGGGTGAAGACTCATCAGAATCAGCCTTGACCTTCAGTCCACCTAGATGGTTTAGAGGAATAACAGTGATATTAAGTACCATCACTAATAGTGTGAATGCAAGTAATGACATAGGCAAAGATGTATACCAGGGAAGAAAAGACTTCCTCTTGCTGGGATCAACCATCCATCCATGCATCAGAGGATACCAGCCCATCCACCCATGAGCAGATTGTGTGGCTTGAGGTCACGGTGCCGGACTCCGCGTCCATGGCAGAAAGCTAAAACACAATCTCAGAAAATGCAATATATAAGCCCAGCTGTAATTGATAACTAAAATCTACAACAACTCAAAGTGGCAGTAGCTAAAACACAATCTCAGAAAAAGCATACAATTGATGTGACATAACAAACTAGACAACCAAGAAATTGATGTGACATAGCTAGTTTCCAGCAATATCCAATGACGAATTGATGTCACAAATATGTATCTATCATGCAACAACAAATACAGGACATTCAAAATAGAAATGCACAGGTGTAGCCGATGAGCAGGTTATAGTCCTAATTCAGGTCATGTTATTATATCAAGTGTTTCATAAGGACATCTAGGGACATATATAAAAGATCCTCAGATAATCAGCAGACGCCACAATTAGCTCATTCTGGTCATCGACGAACACATCCCCTGCATATGTAGACACAAACCCAGACAAACTAAGCATTAACTTGTGAGGATCAGAGCAACCTACCTACTACAGTAACTTACAACGATGAGCAAGTGAGTGGGTGAGAACTAGTTATCACAACAAATGAAGGAGGATGTGTAGGATATATAATCCATGAGCTAGGAAAGAAAGCAAGTATGCTTATTACATAGTAGTGGTTGAAAAAAATCCTCTGAAGGCTTGACAGAGACTTTGTAGTGGTTGGCAAGCAGCTGGATGGGCTAGCCCTTCTTTCCCAATCCATTGGGAGGCCTGGCCATTATGTGCCTCCTAGGTTTTGCTGGCTTGCTTGGAGGTGGCGGTGGCGGTTTGCTCTCACTGTCAGCAGCAGCATCTTCTGCTATGATGGGCACCACGTTGGGGGGATGGTGGCAACTCATCATCAGCAGGCTCTCCTTCATGCAGGTCCATCCTAAGCAAGATCAAAAGGATAACAATGATTAGTAAGTAGTAGTACTAAGACAGGAAGCAGAATATGATTCCAGGATGATCAAACAAATGGTTGAGCTATGAAGAACATTTACTCTCTAGCTGCTGTAAACGGAGTTATATACAGTTACTGATAATGATGCTGTGATCACAAAAGTAATGCTCTGAATGATGAAGAAGATATACTCTCTAGTTAGCTCCAAACAGGGGTATATATATTTTTTATCCTTCACGAGGAGAAATTGTATGGAACTATGAATCAAAATTATACTTTCTGCACATAATTACAGGCAGTAACTTTGTAAACAAGAATTAACAATGATGCTCACACTGTGGTCACAAAAGATATGTCTATATGAAGAACATATTCCTGAATCCTATGATTTGTCAACCTACCTACTACAGTAACTTACAACGATGAACTAGTTATCACAACCCTACCCTGGACGGGCTCGAGGTCAAGGATGAGATCGAGGGTGTGGTCGTAATAGGGGACCTGGGAGTAGTCGTCGTCGACCTGGATGTAGTCGTCGACCTGGGAGGCCGTAGAGGTTGAAGTCGTCCTGGATGTAGTCATCGTCCACCTCGGAGAAGTACCCACTTCGAGAAGCTGGGTGTGGATCCGCCGTCGCTGCCCTGTCCCCATCCATCCACGGTGATGGGTGGGTGATGGGCTAGGGTTTCGGGCGCTGTAGCCCCATCTGTCCACCTCAGGAGGGAGGGAGGTCGCCGGTGGGGTGGGGCTCGGGGCTCGACGGCGGCGGGATTGCAGATGAATCACGGGGGAGCTCGAGTGGATCTCCAGCTAGCGGGATTGTAGAGGAATCGGGGGAGGGAGAGGAATCGAGTGGATCTCCGTCAAGGAAGGGGAGGTGGAGGCCGTGGTTGTGGTTGTGGTTGCCGGCGGTGTTGAAGTGGTGAGCGCCGCCCCCGAAACCCTAGCCACAAGGAGCACGGAGAAGAACCAGACGACCTCGAGGGGAGGGTCCGGGTAGGAGGTGAGGACACGGGAGAAGAGGGAGCGGAGGGTTGGGGCTCGGGGGTCGGCGACGGCGATCGGCGAAGGAGGCTGCGGCGATCGGTGAGGGAGGCGGCGGAATTGGATCTGGATCTAGATCGATGGACTGAGGGGGAAGGGTGTGCCATGCCCGTGACTGAGGGAAGGAGGGAGAGGTGCTGGATTGAGGAACTGCGGGAGGGTGTGGACGGCTCAGATCGAGTACAGTGGGGGTGATGCGTGGGCTGCCTCCTGATTGGTTCGAAATATGAGGTATTTAAAATTATTTCTTAGACCTAAAAACAAGGGATTTTGTGAAGCAGCTACCAAAAGGCATCACTAAAATTTTCACTTATTTTAGACCACATTTTATGGATGATAACCAATTTGTATGCATTTTCGATCCTTCTAGCTATTTTTTGTCATTTAAAAAAAATTCTTGTTGATTCAGCAGGAAGTGGGTTAAATTTGAACTGCAACCCCCTCATAGTTTTCTCATGATTTTTTTCCAAAAAACATTTCTAGGTACAAAAGTAGCTATATCATTAGAGAAACACCAAAAGTTTTTCAAGATTCAACCACTAGCTAGGAACGGTCATTCCCACCGTTTTGACCGCATTTTGAAACGGGCATAAAAATTCAAAAAAAATCAAAAAATTGGAAAACCTTCGCATTGTGTCATTACATGTGACTAAGATACCAGAAAAAATAATAAACTTGTAATACGACAATTTTTTTAAAAAAGTGTTCTCAGAAATGAGCTATCATGTGTGAAGATTCATGACTTTCAAGCCAAATGATCAATCTTTTGGCCACATTCATGTCATAGTTTGTTCAAAAGATATAATATTGTGCACAAGGGTGCATGTTGGAATGGCAAACAATGTTGCATAAGAAAGTTTTCATTTTCTTTGGACGGAAATTTCATTTTCCATTTTTCGATTACCCAAAATGAGTTTTTTTTAAGAACCTACCAACTAATTGTTGCAAAATTGGACCAAATCAATTTTCTAAAAATACTAGGCCATATTTAATGCATAATTAACCAAATGGTTGGGTGTTAAAAGTTTTTATCCACCTCTCGTGAAAAAGACAAATTTCCGACGATTCAGCTGGAAGCGGGTCAAATTTGAACTGCAGCTGCCTCATAGTTTGTTATTTATTTTTCCCAAAAATCATTTGTAGGTACAAAAGTATCTATTTAATCATAGAAACACCAAAAGTTTTCCAAGATTCAACAACTAGCTAGGAACGATCATGCCCGCCGTTTTGACCGCATTTTGAAACGGGCATGAAAAATTTTAAAAAATCAAAAAATTGGAAAACCTTCGCGTTGTGTCATTATATGTGGCCAAGTTACCAGGAAAAATAATAAAATTGTAATACGATAATTATTTTAAAAAAGTGTTCTCAGAAACGAGCTAACATGTGTGGAGATCAATGGCTTTCAAGTCAAATGATCAATCTTATGGCCACATTCATGTCATAGTTTCTTCAAATTATCTCATATTATGCACAAGGGTGCATATTGGAATTCCAAACAATATTACCTAAGGGTGTTTTCATTTTCTTTGCATGGAAAATTCAATTTCCATTTTATGAGTGCCCGAAATGAGGTTTTTTTGTGAAGGAACTACCAAATAATTGTTGCAAAAATGGACCAAATCAATTTTATAAAATACTAGGCCATGTTTAATGCAAAATTGCCCAAATGGTTGGGTGTAAAAAGTTTTTATCCACCTCTGGTGAAAAAGACAAATTTCCGCCGATTCAGGAGGAAGCGGGTCAAATTTGAACTGTAGCTGTCTCGTAGTTTGCTCTTTATTTTTTTCAAAAATCATTCTTATGTAGAAAAGTATCTATTTCATTAGAGAAACACCAAAAGTTTTCCAAGATTCAACCACTAGCTAGGAACGGTCATGCCCGCCATTTTGACTGCATTTTGAAACGGGCATGAAAAATTCAAAAAAAATCAAAAAATTGGAAAACCTTCGCATTGTGTCATTATATGTGGCCTAGTTACCAGAAAAATAATAAACTTTTATACGACAATTATTTTTAAAAAGTGTTCTCAGAATCGAGCTATCATGTGTGGAGATCAATGCCTTTCAAGCCAAATGATCAATCCTATGACCACATTCATGGCATGTTTGTTCAAATGATCTCATATTGTGGACAAGGGTGCATCTTGGAATGCCAGACAATGTTTCCTAAGGGAGTTTTCATTTTCTTTGGACGACAAATTCATTTTCGATTTTTTCGAGTCCCCCAAATGAGTTTTTTGTGAAGAACCTAGCAAATATTTGTTGCAAATTTGGACCAAATAAATTTTATATAACCTTACGCCATATGTAATGTACAATTGACCAAATGGTTGGGTGTCAGAAGGTTTGATCCAACTCTCGTGAAAAAGACGAATTTCCATCGATTTAGTAGGAAGTGGGTCAAGTTTGAACTGCAGCCGCCTCATAGTTTGCTCATGATTTTTTTCAAAAAGCATTCTTATGTAGAAAAAAGTATCTATTTCATTAGAGAAACACCAAAAGTTTTCCAAGATTCAACCACTAGCTAGGAACGGTCATGCCCACAGTTTTGATCGTATTTTCAAACGGGCATAAAAAATTCAAAAAAAATAAAAAATTAGAAAACCTTCGCATTGTGTCATTATATGTTACCTAGTTTCTAGGAAAAACGACAAACTTTGACTATGTTAAATGTCTTAAAAAAGTGTTCTCATTTCCTTTTGCACTAGTTTCTTCAGTTTTCTTTTTCATTTCCATTATTCTTTGCTTTATATTGTTTCTTTTACCAGTTTTTGTTTTTTTGTTTTTCTTTATCTCCTTTTGTTTTTATTCTACATTTTTCATATACATGAAGAACCTTTTTGTAATATACATGTTTAATACTTGGTCAACATTTTTAAATACAAGTTTAATGTTTTTAATACTTGGTCAACATTTTTAAATACACATTTTTAATAATTTTCAATAGATTGATTAACATTTTTTAAATACAAGATTAATTTTTTAATACATGGTCACCATTTTTTATACACATTTTAAATTTTTAAATGCTTGATTCACATTTTCAAAAACAAGTTTTTTTAATACACTGTCAACATTTTGTCGGTGGGAACGACACCTATGGGATCACTGGGTCCCTTCTACGGTCGGCGGGCGCGAGGTTATGCAAAGAGCAGGTCTGACAGGAAGCACACGGGTCGTTTACCCAGGTTCGGGCCGCGAAGATGCATAATACTCTAGTCCTGCTTTGGTAGATGTATTGAGTGTTCTTGTGTTCTTGAGCTAGCTACGGGGTGCAACTTGCCCAAAAGAGCCGAATCCCTCACTACTAGGAAAAAGGCTATAGCTAATATGGACATTAATGGCGCACCATGTATGTGGTGCGCCACTGCTATATAGCAGTGGCGCACCCGATACAGGTGCGCCATTATTGACATATTACTAATGGCGCACCTGATGTTTGGTGCGCCATTACTAGTTTAGAAAAAAATAATTTTTTTTGTTAGTAATGGTGCACCAGGGGATAGTGCGCCATTACTAGTTGACATAGTAATGGCACACCTTCACCAAAGTGCGCCATTACTATGTGTATGACTTGGTCAAACCTTGGTCAAACTTAGTAATGGCGCACTTTGCATAGGTGCGCCATTACTATGTCAAACTTAGTAATGGCGCACCTACACGTAGTGCGCCATTACTAACTTTGACCAAGGTTTGACCAAGTCATACACATAGTAATGGCGCACTTTGTGAAGGCGCGCCATTACTATGTCAAGTAGTAATGGCGCACTATCCCCTGGTGCGCCATTACTAACTTCCTTTGCAACCCCCCCGGACCGCCTTTTCAGTTAAAAAAAAGAAAATGATGGAAATGTCAAAAATAAAAGAAAATAAGTTTCCCATGTGATATGTGGTCTAGTTGTTGGGAAAATTTACAAATATTAATTTCGACTTTATTTACAAAATCTCTCTGGAATTTAGTAAAATGGGCATAACTTTTGCATACGAACTCGGATTAAAAATGTTTCTATATAAAAAATCATCTACTCGAAAAGTTACATCCGAATTGAACCGGGGGACTTGTGTTCAAGATTTTCAGAATCCCCAAAAACCTAACAGAACGAAAGATACGGGATTTTTAAGATCTAGAGGGGGGGGGGGAATGGAAAAAGTTTCAAACTTACTAGTGGCGCACCATTTGCTAGGTGCGCCACTAGTAACAGAAAAAAATGGTTTCGAATTTTTTTTTGGATTTTTTTTTCAAAATATGATACGTAATATGACAGGGAAGTTTGAAATGTTTTTTCAAAATTTCATCACACTCATGAACATGAACAAAGTCCTAGACATCAACAAGGTTTAATAGGATTGATATGATAGATATATCAACAAGTGCCTTTGAAGTGAGCAGGTGCTGGGGTTGGATAGAACTGCAAAGTTAAGCGTGCTCGGGCTAGAGTAGTGTGAGGATGGGTGACCTTTCGGGAAGTTTGACCACGGAGTGCGATTTGACTTGAGATTAAGCATATTGACCTGAGATTAAGCCATAGTGACCCAAGATGAAGAAAAAATTTGAATTTTTTTTTGAAAAAAAATTATTAGTAATGGCGCACTTCTATGTGGTGCGCCATTACCTAGGTGCGCCATTACTATCTGGGATACTAATGGCGCACCAGAGGTGCGCCATTAATATTTGTTACTAATGGCGTGATAATAGTGGCGCACCTATAGTGCGCCATTAATGGCCAAAACAGGTGCGCCACTAGTTAGCCTTTTCCTAATAGTGCCTCTCCTGGTCGCCTCGGGCCTCCTTTTATAGGGAAAAGGGGTTGCCATAGTGGCACACAGGAGGTGGAAAGGTCTACAGTCGATAAGCCTATCCTCTGGGACCGTCGGACAAACGCATTTAATGCGCTGCCGACGTGTCCCCGCTTGCTTTATCGGGGACGCCAAGGAAGCACGTCCCAGTTGTCGCCGCCTCGCCTAGCCTCGACACGCGCCCGAGTTGATGAGGCATCGCAGTGCCACGTTCGCTGGCTGTTGGGCTGGCGCGGTGGTGGAGCCTTCACGAAGGGTTGCATGCCACCACGAGGTGCTTGCTGAGTCGGTGTAGAGGCCGCCCGTCACCACGTAGGTGCCTGCCCAGCTGGTTGAGCTAGCAGCTGCTTGGGGACGGCGGTGGAGTCTTGGCTGGTGCGGGCCTGGCAGTGGCCCCGCTGATGCCCTCGGCAATGGTCTTGGGGGGGCTCGGCAAGGGTCTTGTCATGGCATTGCAGTCGTCCCCGGCAAGGCGCTTCCTGGGGGTCTTGTGGATTTCCTCGGCCAGGATCCCACCGACGGTCGCCGTCTTCTGGTCCTCATCTGATCTCGCATGTTTATGATCTTGATGAAGATCTGTATGCCACCACAGAGGCGCCTCCTGAGCCTTGGTTCCAATGTAGTTGGTGGTGTTGGGACCCATGGGCTCAAGGGTGTCTTGCTCCGCTGGCATCGGGCAGGTTGCCCCGGTAGGGCTCTTGCCGGGACTGCGGAGGCTGCCTCGGCAAGGATCTTGCCGAGGGAGCCTATCTCGCTCTCTTGCTCTCCTGTGTTTCTTGTCTTGGCGTTGCCTTGGTTGTCTTGTGCTTTGGCTTCTCTCCGGCTTCCCTCCTCTGCCCTACTAACTGTGGCCGTGGCACGTGGCTCTGACTGCCCGTGCACAAGTAAAGGGGTCAAAAGGAGAGCCCCTACTTTTGTACACCGACAGGAGCCCCCGGGTCTGGGCCACACATAAGCGCGACGCATTGTGGAGCCAGGCCCAGAACGGCGCGCGGGCAGGTGGGGCGGATTTTCACCGTAGTAACTGTTTCGTCTGCTGCGCTTCCCCACGACCCACGTTGAAAGGGCGACGTGGAGGATCGTGCGTGACGTGGGGGTCATGCGTGGGGCGGTTCCCGCACGCATGCATCACATCGCAGTTAATGGAAAAAGAGGCGGCCCGCACCTTCCCCGTAAAAAGGAATAACCGCGGGTGCGCTGCTCATTTACCCTCCGTTCTTTCCCCAATCTCGGAACCGCTGTCCCCTTCTTCCTCCCTCACAAGCTCTTGCCTTCACTCTCCGTCGCCGTGCCTTCGCCATCCTTCATTCCTCGCCTCCCGCAGCCGCCATGGCACACAAGACCAGCAGAGGCAAGGGAGTGGCCAAGGATGCCGGGACGAACGAGCCGCTGGAGAGCGAGTTGGCAGTGCGACGGACGCAGTCCGCCTACTTCCCCACGGCGGTCGATGCAGTCCACCTCCGGGCCTACTTCAAGCACTTGTGGGGGTGCAAGACGGGGGGGGGGGGGAGACGACGGGGCACCCGGCCACGTGCGTCATCCCTGCTACCTTCGCCACGGCCGGCCCGAATCGGTACCCGTTCTTTGTCGACTACGTTTCTTGCGGCCTCTGCCCCCCTTCTCTGATTTCTTTAGGGACACCATGCACACCTATGGCTTCCATCTTCTGGATTTTACCCCAAACGCCGTGGCGTGCATGGCTATTTTTGTGCATCTCTCCGAGGGCTTCGTCGGGGTGCATCCCAACACAGCCCTCTTCCGCCACTACTTCTTCCCTCGGATCCAAAAGAGGGGGCACCATTTCCGGTTGTGTCACCTGGATCCCATGGTCCAAGGGGACATACCCGGAGGGCGCTCATAAGGAGAGGTGGGAGGAGTGGCGAGGCCGGTGGTGCTGGATTGAGGAGGAGGATCCACCAGCATTCTGCGAGGTTCGCCAGGCGCCGCCGGTTCGCCGGAGTGACTGGAGCGATGTCGACGCCGACGACACGAAGCTCACGGTCGCCACCACCAGGATTCTTCGCCTCATCGATGCCGGGCTCACCCTTGAGATGATCGGGGCGGATTTCATCCGCCGTCGAATCGCTCCGCTGCACAACATGGGGAGGCCGACCTGGCTCTTCACCAATGCGGCCGACATCATGAGGCTTCGCCCCGGCCTCGACCACAACCTCACGGTGATGGGGCACGCCCACTTTTGCCAGCGGCTCTTCTAGCTCGACGTGAACCACGACGGCAAGGTCGAGCTGTCCGGCAAGGCCGCGAAGGCTGCCGCGAAGGCCGGCAATGTCGCCAAGGGGCCCTTGTTTAAGTTGCCGGCGGGGGTGGTCCCACTGAGCAACAACTCACGTCGAAATGACATCATCGCCATGACGCCGGAGTTCAACGCGGACGGCCTCGTCGCAACTTGGGCCGAGCCACCGGAAGACGAAGTGCAGGAATTCTTCGACACCTTGGAGGAGCTGGACTACATTGCCGCCAGGGTGGCGGAGGCTGAGCTCGCCAAGGAGGCTGGCAGCGCCGGCGGCGTGGAGGATAAGGCCGCGGCGGCTGTGGAGGAGGAGGAGCTTGCCCAGTGGGCGGAGTCCGCTTGGGAAGCCAGCAGCGCCGGCACCGGGGCCCCTCTCATCGAAGATGTGGTTGACGAGTCGTCGTCGGAGGAGGCCGAGGCTGTCGACCCTCCGGTCACGGGGAGAGGGCGAGTCCTGCGGCGAGCCACCTCTGGCGAGCCGGTCCGGCCGGCCAGGGCCGTACAACCGCGGCAAGCCCAGGAGGGGTCCACGCGCCAGACAAGGGCTGTGGCGGCGAAGAAGAAAGCAACTGCCTCCTCTTCATCCAAGCGTCCTTGGACTCCATCAGCTTCCCCTCCTCCGGCAGATGTCGACGCGGAGGTCGCCTTCGATTTTGGGTCCCTCAGCCCATGGAGGAAGAGGAAGGCGGCAGAAGAGGAGGTGGAGGACGAGTAAGTGTCTTGTTCCTTTTTGTCATCCCCGCCTCCTCAGATTGCGCCGCTTTACTTGATTTGTTTCCATCTTTACAGGGATGTGGAGACACTGGCCCAGAGGGTGAAGAGGGCCAGGGCTTCGGCGAGTGGCCAGCCCCCGACCGGCGCTTCCGGTACACCACTGGTGGTGTTGAGCAGCCCGGACAGCAGCCCCCGGCACATCCCTCAGCGTAAGTCCATCGCTCACCCCTCGTCAACGTGTGTTGGGGGCACGACCTCTTGGTGCTGACCTTACCGTGGTTGCAGGAGGAGGACAGCAGCTGGAGGAGCCACAGAGGGCTACCCCCAACACGCCGCCCCCATCGACCACGCCGCCTTGAGGGGCGTCCCCGGCAAGGGTGCCAAGCACCGAGCCCATGCACACAGAGGAGGAGGAGGAGGCGAACTCGGGCGCTGGTGGCTTCGCCTCGGCACCAAGTGTTGGCGGAGAGGGGACCTCTGCTTCCCAGCCCGGCACGGGTAAGTCACTCGCCTTCCGTCTCTGTTCTTTTTCTGTTCTTTCTGAATCTTGGTCTTGGCTTCGCCTCATCCCCTACTCGGTATCCAGATCCTCTCTCGGCGGATCCGGAGGATATAGACACCGTCACCGAGGATGTTGCCAAGGATGCCGCGGCGGAGGCCGAGAAGATCGCCACCGAGGAGGCCGCCAAGGGTGCCACTGAGGACGCTGCCAAGGGGCCTGCCGGGGAGCCCGGCAAGGCTGCTGCCGAGGAGGCCGGCAAGGGGCCTGCCGAGGAGGAGGTGGTTGACGACCAACCTTCCTCCTCCGCTGCCTCTGGCTCAGGCAGGTACCTGAGGGTGAGCGACGAACTATTCATCCACCTCCCAGGGACGGCGAGCACTGGGGCGCCTGTCGAGGGGGAGGTGTTCGATGACGAGGTGCTCGCCGCCGCCGGGCTTGAGGTCGTTGACGAGCCGAGCACCGGTGACGGCGGTTCCCAGGAAGAGCGGCTCCTCCAGGCCATGGGCGCCAATTTCCGGAAGCTCCGGACGCTTCACCACGCTCGCCTGGACAAGGCCAAGTCCAGGATGGCGGTGGTGGACAAGGCAGAGGCAGACCTCGAGGGGCGCAACGCCGAGGCGCAGGCTTGGTTCCGCCAGGCCCACAAGGACCTGAAGGCCGCCCAGGACGCACTGGCTGAGCGCAACCTGGAGCTCACCATGAAGCAGCCCGATATCAAGAAGGCCCAGGAACTGGCGGGGCAGCAGACTGCCCAGGCCGAGGCTGCTCGGCACCAGCAGCAGGCCACGCTGAACTCCCAGGAGGAGGACCTTGCCGCGCGTGAGGAGAAGCTTGCCGCAATGCTCCGCGGCAAGGACGAGGAGGTGGAGAAGCTCGTCATGCAGCGGACCCAAGAGCTGAAGCAGAGGCACAGGGAGGCACTCAATGCCCAGGCTCTGTTTCACGCCGGCAAGGTGAAAGAGCTGGAGGTGGAGCGGGACAGGCTGAAGGACCAGACCCAGAAGCTAGCCGAGGAGAAGAACACGCTCAACGGTGCCCTGGTGGAGGTGCAGGGCACAGTCCTTGGCAAGGAGGAGCAGCCCTCCAAGGCCAACGACTCCATCAAAGACCTGAAGCTGAAGCTGGAGGGCCTTGAGGAGACGCTCTCGGAGGCCAAGGCCCGGGAGGAGACCCTGGCCAAGGATCTGGAGGCCGAGAAGGAGCAGCGGAAGAATGAAGCCGCCAACCACAGGGATTTTGTGGATGGTGAGAATCGCTGGATCGGCGGCCTCGAAGACGTCGCCGGCAGGATCACCATGCAGCTGGCCACCATGGGGATGCCAAATGTGAGGTACACCCCGGAGCGCAACGTGAGCCCCAACGCCAAGCTGACCCTGTTCTTTGAGGGTGTCTTCGGGGCCCTGGAGCAGCTTCACTCCAGCCAAGCGGCCTCTCTGGCCGATGAGGCCCGGAGGCTTTGCCAGGGTGCTATGACCAAGGTCCTCACCAAGATGGCGTACTGGAATCCCAACCTCGACTTCGACGCCGCGCTGGATAGCTTGCCGGAGGATGCGGACCTCGCGGCGCTCAAGGAGCGTATGAAGCCCATCATCAGCCGCATTGGTGGAATTCAGAGGGTAGAGGGCCAGCGCCGGGTTTAGGCACCCCGTCTCTCACTGCCGCTGCAGGTTCATGACCAAGACAATTTTTATCTTTAGTTAGAACCGCAGCAACACTTGATGTAATATAACTCTGCAGTACTTTTAATATGATGCATGTTATCTTCCTGTTCGATCTTCCTTTGTATGTTCACCCTACGTTAACCGGGTAGGCTTGCCGGCGCGTAAACCCAGGGCGGCACCTTGAGGACGGATCCCCAATGGCCTGCCGGGTGTGCTTGCTGCCGGGCGAATCACCTTACCGCTCTCAACGCGTCTGCTCGAACTGTCGAGCTTGACTCGAGTCAGAGTCAAGAGTGTTGCCAATTGCGGAAGGCTACCCTGCCACTCTCGATGCGGCCGCTTGAGCAGTTGAGCGGACTCAAAATAGAACAAGGGCGTTGCCAACTGCGGAAGGGTCCTTTTGCGTGCAGGTTTTCCATAGATAGGGCAGGACCTTTGAGGAGAATAACCTTATATATAAAAAGAAATTGCTCAAAGTTTCGCATGACTTAGCTTTTCTGCCGTCGCACGGGCGTCCACCGTGTCTGCAGACGGTGCCGTCAGGCTTGGTCGTCTCCCTCCTTGGAACGACGGCCACGATGGAGCCGCTACTCCGACCAGACCAGATTTCCATATCTGCGCCCCCTACCTGGCGCGCCAAAGATGTCGGTGGGAATGACACCTATGGGGTCACTGGGATCCCTTCTACGGTCGGCGGGCGCGAGGTTGTGCAAAGAGCAGGTCTGAAAGGAAGCACACGGGTCGTTTACCCAGGTTCGGGCTGTGAAGATGCGTAATACCCTAGTCCTGCTTTGGTGGATGTATTGAGTGTTCTTGTGTTCTTGAGCTAGCTACGGGGTGCAACTTGCCCAAAAGAGCCGAATCCCTCTCTTGGTCGCCTCGGGCCTCCTTTTATAGGGAAAAGGGGTTGCCACAGTGGCACACAGGAGGTGGAAAGGTCTACAGTCGATAAGCCTATCCTCTGGGACCGTCGGACAAACGCATTTAATGCGCTGCCGACGTGCCCCCTTGCTTTATCGGGGATGCCAAGGAAGCACATCCCAGCTGTCGCCGCCTCGCCTGGCCTCGACACGCGTCCGAGCTGATGAGGCATCGTGGCGCCATGTTGGCTGGCTGCTGGGCTGGCGCGGTGGTGGAGCCTTCACGAAGGGTTGCATGCCACCACGCAGGTGCTTGCTGAGTCGGTGTAGAGGCCGCCCGTCGCCATGTAGGTGCCTGCCCAGCTGGTTGAGCTAGCAGCTGCTTGGGAACGGTGGTGGAGTCTTGGCTGGTGCGGGCCTGGCAGTGGCCCCGCTAATGCCCTCGGCAATGGTCTTGCCGGGGGCCCGGCAAGGGTCTTGCCGTGGCATTGCAGTCGTCCCCGGCAAGGCGCTTGCCTGGGGTCTTGTGGATTTCCTCGGCCAGGATCCCGCCGAGGGTCGCCGTCTTCTGGTCCTCATCTGATCTCACATGTTGATCATCTTGACGAAGATCTGTATGCCACCACAGAGGCGCCTCCCGAGCCTTGGTTCCAATGTAGTTGGTGGTGTTGGGACCCATGGGCTCAAGGGTGGCTTGCTCCGCTGGCATCGGGTAGGTTGCCCCAGCAGGGCTCTTGCCGGGACTGCGGAGACTGCCTCGGCAAGGATCTTACCAAGGGAGCCTATCTCGCTCTCTTGCTCTCCTGTGTTTCTGGTCTTGGCGTTGCCTTGGTTGTCTTATGCTTTGGCTTCTCTCCGGCTTCCCTCCTCTGCCCTGCTAAGTGTGGCCGTGGCACGTGGCTCTGACTGCCCGTGCACAAGTAAAGGGGTCAAAAGGAGAGCCCTACTTTTGTACACCGACACATTTTTTCTATACATATTTTTAACATTTATCAAATGCTTTATTAAAAAATCAAATACAAGATTAATATTTTTTAATACATGATCAACATTTTTTTATACACACTTCAACATTTTCAAATGCTTGATTAAAATTTGAACTCCGTTTATTTATATGGAGTTAAAGTCATGTGAAGCCCACATTTTTCATTAGATGCACGTTCAATAGGCATATAGGCTGTTGGCCTAGTCGGCGGAAGAAAAATAAAGGCCTTGTCCAACCGATGCCCAAGCCCAGCAAGTCGTTGTAGTGTTTAAATGGCGCTGGTTAGGTAGTATATAACTCAGGGTGTGGTGGCCTGTTGGTTAGCGTGGAGGGAGAGGGAAGGGGAGGTCGTGAGTTCGATTCCCTGTCGGGCATATTTTTGTTGGTTTTCTGCCATTCAGCTCGGTGGCTCTTACGGGGTGGTTGGTCCGCATGTCAGTTCGGTGGGGCCTGCTACCAGATATGTGGTGGGTCCTGTCAATTTGATGGGCCTACCTGTCAGGTCGGTGGTGGATCCAACTCACGGGGTAGTGGGTCCGCATGTCAGTTGGGTCCCGTGTGTCAATTTCATGGGCTCTACCTGTCAGATTGTTGGGGCCCACATGTCATAGATAGGTGGTGTATGGTCAACAAGTCAATGTGTGAATCTGACCTATGAGTGATAGATTTAAGTTGACACATGGATATGACATGTAGGCGAAAACTGACCCAAGGCACCCCAAGGTAAAATCCAAGGACAACCAAAAAGCCTAAGCTTGGGGATGCCCCGGAAGGCATCCCCTCTTTTGTCTTCGTCCATCGGTAACTTTACTTGGAGCTATATTTTTATTCACCACATGATATGTGTTTTGCTTGGAGCATCTTGTATGATTTGAGTCTTTGCTTTTTAGTTCAGCACAATCATCCTTGCTGTACACACCTTTTGGAAGAGACATACATTAATTGGAATTTATTAGAATACTCTATATGCTTCACTTATATCTTTTGAGCTAAACAATTTTGCTCTAGTGCTTCACTTATATCTTTTAGAGCACGGTGGTGGTTTTATTTTATAGACATTATTGATCTCTCATGCTTCACTTATATTATTTTGAGAGTCCTTTAGAACAGCATGGTAATTTGCTTTGGTTATAAAATTAGTCCTAATATGATAGGCATCCAACATGGATATAATAAAAACTTCCATATAAGTGCATTGAATACTAGGAGAAGTTTGGTACTTGATGATTGTTTTGAGATATGGAGATAGTGATATTAAAGTTGTGCTAGTTGAGTAGTTGTGAATTTGAGAAATACTTGTGTTGAAGTTTGCAAGTCCCGTAGCATGCACGTATGGTAAACGTTGTGTAACATATTTGAAACATGAGGTGTTCTTTGATTGTCATCCTTATGAGTGGCGGTCGGGGACAGCGATGGTATTTTCCTACCAATCTATCCCCCTAGGAGCATGCGCGTAGTGCTTGGTTCTTGATGACTTGTAGATTTTTGCAATAAGTATGTGAGTTCTTTATGACTAATGTTGAGTCCATGGATTATACGCACTCTCAACCTTCCATCATTGCTAGCCTCTTCGGTACCGTGCATTGCCCTTTCTCACCTTGAGAGTTGGTGCAAACTTCGCCGGTGCATCCAAATCCCGTGATACGATACGCTCTATCACACATAAACCTCCTTATATCTTCCTCAAAACAGCCACCATACCTACCTATTATGGCATTTTCATAGCCATTCCGAGATATATTGCCATGCAACTTTCCACCGTTCCGTTTATTATGACACGCTTCATCATTGTCATATTGCCTTGCATGATCATGTAGTTGACATCGTATTTGTGGCAAAGCCACCATGCATATTATTTCATACATGTCACTCTTGATTCATTGCTCATCCCGGTTAACCGTCAGAGGCATTCATATAGAGTCATATTTTGTTCTTAGTATCGAGTTGTAACCATTGAGTTGTAAATAAATAGAAGTGTGATGATCATCATTAATAGAGCATTGTCCCCAAAAAATAAAAAAGAGAGAGAGAAAGGCCAAAAGAAAAAAAAGAAAGGCCCAAAAAAAGAAAAAAAGAAAATAAAAAGGGACAATGCTACTATCCTTTTTCCACACTTGTGCTTCAAAGTAGCACTATGATCTTTATGATAGAGAGTCTCTTGTTTTGTCACTTTCATATACTAGTGGGATTTTTTCATTATAGAACTTGGCTTGTATATTCCAACGATGGGCTTCCTCAAATGCCCTAGGTCTTCGTGTGCAAGCAAGTTGGATGCACACCCACTTAGTTTATTTTGTTGAGCTTTCATACATTTATAGCTCCAGTGCATCTGTTGCATGGCAATCCCTACTCCTTGCATTGGCATCAATTGATGGGCATCTCCCTAGCCCGTTGATTAGCCGCGTCAATGTGAGACTTTCTCTTTTTTTTGTCTTCTCCACACAACCCCCATCATTATATTCTATTCCACCCATAGTGCTATATCCATGGCTCACTCTCATGTATTGCGTGAAAGTTGAAAAAAGTTTGAGATTACTAAAGTATGAAACAATTGCTTAGCTTGTCATCAGGGTTGTGCAAGATGAGAGCATCTTGTGTGACGAAAATGAAGCATGGCCAAACTATATGATCTTGTAGGGATGAGTTTTCTTTGGCTATGTTATTTTGAGAAGACATAATTGCTCGGTTAGTATGCTTGAAGTATTATTATTTTTATGTCCATATTAAACTTTTATCTTGAATCTTTCGGATCTGAACATTCATGCCACAATAAAGAAAATTACATTGAGAAATATGCTAGGTAGCATTCCACATAAAAAATTCTGTTTTTATCATTTACCTACTCGAGGACGAGCAGGAATTAAGCTTGGGGATGCTTGATACGTCTCCAACGTATCTATAATTTTTGATTGTTCCATGCTATTATATATTCTGTTTTGGATGTTTAATGGGCTTTATTATACACTTTTATATTATTTTTGGGACTAACCTATTAACCCAAGGCCCAGTGCAAATTGTTGTTTTTTGCCTATTTCAGTGTTTCGCAGAAAAGGAATATCAAACGGAGTCCAAACGGAATGAAACCTTCGGGAGCGTGATTTTTGGAACAAACGTGATCCAGAGGACTTGGAGTGGATGTCAAGAAATCAACGAGGAGGCCACGAGGCAGGGAGGCGCGCCCGCCCCCTGGGCGCGCCCCCACCCTCGTGGGCCCCTCGTGGCTCCACTGACCTACTTCTTCCTCCTATATATACCTCGGTACCCCGAAACCATCGAGGAGCACCACGAAACCGTATTTACACTGCCACAACCTTCTGTACCCGTGAGATCCCATCTTGGGGCCTTTTCCGGCGCTCCGCCAGAGGGGGAATCGATCACGGAGGGCTTCTACATCAACACCATAGCCTCTCCGATGATGTGTGAGTAGTCTACCACAGACCTTCGGGTCCATAGTCATTAGCTAGATGACTTCTTCTCTCTCTTTGGATCTCAATGCAAAGTTCTCCTCGATCTTCTTGGAGATCTATTCGATATAACTCTTTTTGCGGTGTGTTTGTCGAGATCCGATGAATTGTGGGTTTATGATCAAGATTATCTATGAACAATATTTGAATCTTCGTTGAATTCTTTTATGTATGATTGGTTATCTTTGCAAGTCTCTTCGAATTATCAGTTTGGTTTGGCCTACTAGATTGATCTTTCTTGCAATGGGAGAAGTTCTTAGCTTTGGGTTCAATCTTGCGTTGCTCGATCCCAGTGACAGTAGGGGAAACGACACGTATTGTATTGTTGCCATCGAGGATAAAAAGATGGGGTTTATATCATATTGCTCGAGTTTACCCCTCTACATCATGTCATCTTACCTAATGCGTTACTCTGTTCTTATGAACTTAATACTCTAGATGCATGCTGGATAGCGGTCGATGTGTGGAGTAATAGTAGTAGATGCACGCAGGAGTCGGTGTACTTGTCACGGACGTGATGCCTATATACATGATCATGCCTAGATATTCTCGTAATTATGCACTTTTCTATCAATTGCTCGACAGTAATTTGTTCACCCACTGTAATACTTATGCTATCTTGAGAGAAGCCACTAGTGAAACCTATGGCCCCCGGGTCTATTTTCCATCATATAAGTTTCCAATCTATTTTTACTTTGCAACCTTTACTTTCAATCTTTATCATAAAAATATCAAAAATATTATCTTATCATCTCTATCAGATCTCACTTTTCCAAGTGGCCGTGAACGGATTGACAACCCCTTTATCGTGTTGGTTGCAAGGTTCTTATTTGTTTGTGTAGGTACGAGGGACTTGCGTGTGGCCTCCTATTGGATTGATACCTTGGTTCTCAAAAACTGAGGGAAATACTTACGCTACTTTGCTGCATCACCCTTTCCTCTTCAAGGGAAAACCAACGCATGCTCAAGAGGTAGCAGTAACTAGTAACAAAAGTGAGCAAAAATGGTATTGCAATGCTTGGAAACAAGGCCTAGGGTTCATACTTTCACTAGTGCAAGTTCTCTCAACAATGATAACATAATTAGATCATATAACAATCCCTCAGCATGCAACAAAGAGTCACTCCAAAGTCTCTAACAGCGGAGAACAAACGAAGAGATTATTGTAGGGGACGAAACCACCTCAAAGTTATTCTTTCTGATCGATCTATTGGGCTATTCCAATCAGTGTCACAAACAACCCTAGAGTTCGTACTAAAATACCTTAAGATACACATCAACCAAAACCCTAATGTCACCTAGATACTCCAATGTCACCACAAGTATCTGCAGGTTTTATTATACGATATGCATCACACAATCTCAGATTCATCTATTCGAACCAACACAAAGAACTTCAAAGAGTGCCCCAAAGTTTCTACCGGAGAGTCAAGACGAAAACGTGTGCCAACCCCTATGCATAAGTTCACAAGGTCATAGAACTCGTAAGTTGATCACCAAAACATACATCAAGTGCATCACGTTAATATCCCATTGTCACCACAGATAAGCACATGCAATACATACATCAAGTGTTCTCAAATCCATAAAGACTCAATCCGATAAGATAACTTCAAAGGGAAAACTCAATCCATTACAAGAAGGTAGAGGGGGCGAAACATCATAAGATCCAACTATAATAGCAAAGCTCGCGGTACATCAAGATCGTGCCAAATCAAGAACACGAGAGAGAGAGAGAGATCAAACACATAGCTACTGGTACATACTCTCAGCCCCGAGGGCGAACTACTCCCTCCTCGTCATGGAGAGCACCGGGATGATGAAGATGGCCACCGGTGATGATTTCCCCCTCCGGCAGGGTGCCGGAACAGGGTCCCGATTGGGTTTTTGTGGATACAGAGGCTTGCAGCGGCAGAACTCCTAATCTAGGTTCTGTTCTGGAGGTTTGGGGATATATAAGAGGTGTTGGCGTCGGGAACAAGTCAGGGGGGCCCATGAGGCAGCCACAAGGTAGGGGGCGCACACTAGGGGGGGCGTCCCCCACCCTTGTGGTGGGCTCGGGACTCCTCTGGTGTAACTCCGGTACTCCGTGGGCTTCTTTGGGTCCAAAAATAATCTCCAGAAAGTTTTAGCTCAATTGGACTCCGTTTGATATTCCTTTTCTGCAAAACCCAAAAACAAGGAAAAAACAGAAACTAGCATTAGGCTCTAGGTTAATATGTTAGTGCCAAAAATCATATAAAATAGCATATAAATGCATATAAAAACATCCAAGATAGATAATATAATAGCATGGAACAATAAAAAATTATAGATACGTTGGAGACGTATCAAGCACTCGCACCTAATCATCTTCATAATCTAATCAAACATTAACCTCAACCAAAGCCCGAATGGCATGCATCGCCACTGGCGTGGGTGGCTTCTTGTACATCCGCAGATAAGACTGTATCTTCTCTTCCACATCCTACTCGGTGGCCTTCTTAGATGTTGTGGCCTTCGTCGAGTCCCCATAAGCCTCCGCCAACTTATGTTCTGCATGCTTCGTAGTGGGGATGTTGTAATTTTTGTTCTTCTGGTCTAAACGTCCACTACGCCTCTTCAAACAAGTAGTGCCTCCTTCAATCTGCACATGGATTGGCGCTTGGAGCAACGAACGTGGCACTGTGCAACTGAAACTGCTCAGGAACTCATCCAGCAAGGGAGTTCATGTCGGGCCTTGAGGCAAGCAAATGTCACCAAGAGACTCCTCGAGCACACAAGACATTGTTTTGTTAACTTCACCTAAAGCATGCATCAGCAGGGAGGGGACCAAGGGGGGTACCTCCACAACCATGCTACTGGGTAGAGCCACCATAGATTGATCCATGCCATTGCTCGAAGCCACAATTCTATCATTCTTAGTTTGCTTTTCCTCACCTTGAATCTCCATGTCAGATAGAACATGATCAATAGCAGGAGGTACATCTGCAGGTCTTGCCACTATGGCCAGTATCTCCGACGAGCAACCAGCCAAACCAGCCTCATTAAGATCATTACCATCAGCAGGGACGAGAGACATGTTACCCTTAGCCTCTCCAACCAGCAGCTCGGGCGGCAAATTATGGCTGGGAAAGAACCAAACTGATAACCCACAAGTATAGGGGATCAATTGTAGCCTCTTTCGATAAGTAAGAGTGTCGAACCCAATGAGGAGCTAATGGTAGAACAAATATTCCCTCAAGTTCTATCGACCACCGATACAACTCTACGCACGCTTAATGTTCGCTTTACCTAGAACAAGTATGAAACTAGAAGTACTTTGTAGGTGTTGTTGGATAGGTTTGCAAGAAAATAAAGAGCGCGTAAATAAAATCTAGGGGCAGTTTAGATAAAGACACAAATAAGTTAGTTTTAGTAGAGAGCTTTTTGTCACGAGAAAGTTATTTCTCCCTAGGCAATCAATAACTAGACCGGTAATCACTATTGCAATTTTAATTGAGCGAGAGGCATAAGCTAACATACTTTCTCTTCTTGGATCATATGCACTTATGATTGGAACTCTAGCAAGCGTCCGCAACTACTAAAGATCATTAAGGTAAAACCCAACCATAGCATTAAAGCATCAAGTCCTCTTTATACCATACGCAACAACCCCCTTCCTCGGGTTTATGCTTCTGTCACTCAAGCAACCCACTATAAGCGAATCATGAACGTATTGCAACACCCTACATCGGGAATCCCTCACGCTTGTGCGACATGGAGAGCACCATAGGACAGCACCAATAATAAAACATGCAACTCAAACCAATCACGATCATCAATTAACCCATAGGACAAAACAGATCTACTCAAACATCATAGGATAGCCATACATCATTGGGAAATAATATATAGTGTTGAGCACCATGTTTAAGTAGAGATTATAGCAGGTAAAAGAGGGGTTACACCACTGCATAGAGGGGGGAAGAGTTGGTGATAACGGCGGTGAAGTTGTTGGTGTAGATTGCGGTGATGATGATGGCCCCGACGGCGTTCCGGCGCCACTGGAAGAGAGGGGGAGAGGGCCCCCCTTCTTCTTCTTCCTTGACCTTCTACCTAGGTGGGAGAAGAGTTTCCCCTCTGGTCCTTGGTCTCCATGGCGTGGGAGGGGCGAGAGCCCCTCCGAGATTGGATCTATCTCTCTGTCTCTCTCTGTTTCTGCGTTCCCAGATCTGGCCTTTCACCGTTTCTTTTATAACCGGAGATCCGTAACTCCGATTGGCTGAATTTTGGACACAATCTCTATCCGGAAATTAGCTTTCTTGCGGCGAAAGAAGGGCTCCAACCGCCTTACGGGGTGGCCACGAGGGTCCAGGGCGCGCCTGACCCCTGGGGCGCGCCCCCTGCCTCGTGCCCCCCTCGGGTATCGTATCGCGTTGATTCTTCTTCCCAAAAATCACATATATTCCAAAAAAAATCTCTGTTAGTTTTTATCCCGTTTGGACTCCGTTTGATATGGATTTTCTGCGAAACAAAAAACATGCAACAAATAGGAACTGGCACTGGGCACTGGATCAATATGTTAGTCCCAAAAATAGTATAAAAGTTGCCAAAAGTATATGAAGGTTGTATAATATTGGCATGGAACAATCAAAAATTATAGATACGACGGAGACGTATCAGCATCTCCAAGCTTAATTCCTGCTCGTCCTCGAGTAGGTAAATGATTAAAAAGATAACTTTTGATGTGGAATGCTACCTAGCATAATCTTGATCATGTAATCTAATCATGACATGAATATTAAGACACGAGTGATCCAAAGCAATAGTCTATCATTTGACATTAAGACAATAATACTTCAAGCATACTAATAAAGCAATCATGTCTTTTCAAAATAACATGGCCAAAGAAAGTTATCCCTACAAAATCATATAGTCTGGCTATATGCTCCATCTTCACCACACAAAATATTCACATCATGCACAACCCCGATGACAAGCCAAGCAATTGTTTCATACTTTTGATGTTCTCAAACCTTGTCAACTTTCACGCAATACATGAGCGTGAGCCATGGACAGAGCACTATAGGTGGAATAGAATATGATGGTGGAGGTTGTATGGAGAAGACAAAAAAGGGAGAAAGTCTCACATCGACGCGGCTAATCAACGGGCTATGGAGATGCCCATCAATTGATGTCAATGCAAGGAGTAGGGATTGCCATGCAACGGATGCACTAGAGCTATAAGTGTATGAAAGCTCAAACTGGAAACTAAGTGGGTGTGCATCCAACTTGCTTGCTCATGAAGACCTAGGGCACTTGAGGAAGCCAATCGTTGGAATATACAAGCCAAGTGCTATAATGAAAATTCCCACTAGTATATAAAAGTGATAACTCAAGAGACTCTCTATATGAAGAACATGGTGCTACTTTGAAGCACAAGTGTGGTAAAAGGATAGTAACATTGCCCCTTTTTTTCTTTTCCTTTTTTTGGCGGGCTTCTTTGGCCCCCTTTTTTTATTTAGGCTTCTTTGGACTCTTTTTTTTTCTTGGGGCAATGCTCTAATAATGATGATCATCACACTTTTATTTACTTATAACTCGATACTAGAACAAAGATATGACTCTATATGAATGCCTCCGGCGGTGTATGATACGTCTCCAACGTATCTATAATTTTTGATTGTTCCATGCTATATTATATTCTGTTTTGGACATTATTGGGATTTATTATACACTTTATTATTATTTTTGGGACCAACCCTATTCACCAGAGGCCCAACCCAGAATTGCTGTTTTTTGCCTATTTCAGAGTTTCGCAGAAAAAGAATATCAAACGGAGTCCAAACAGAATGAAACCTTCGGGAACGTGATTCTCGGAACGAACATGATCGAGAGGACTTGGACCCTATGTCAAAACATCAACCCGGAAGGCACGAGGTAGGGGGCGCGCCTACCCCCTGGGCGCGTCCTCCACCCTCGTGGGCCCCACGTTGCTCCACCGACATACTTCTTCCTCCTATATATACCTACGTACCCCCAAACTACCAGACACGGAGCCAAAAACCTAATTCCACCGCCGCAACCTTCTGTACCCGTGAGATCCCATCTTGGGGCCTTTTCCGGAGCTCCGCCGGAGGGGGCATCGATCACAGAGGGCTTCTACATCAATACCATAGCCTCTCCGATGATGTGTGAGTAGTTTACCTCAGACCTTCGGGTCCATAGTTATTAGCTAGATGGCTTCTTCTCTCTTTTTGGATCTCAATACAATGTTCTCCCCCTCTCCTTTTTAGATCTATTCGATGTAATCTTATTTTGCGGTGTGTTTGTTGAGACCGATGAATTGTGGGTTTATGATCAAGTTTATCTATGAACAATATTTGAATCTTCTCTGAATTCTTTTATGTATGATTGGTTATCTTTGCAAGTCACTTAGAATTATCAGTTTGGTTTGGCCTACTAGATTGATCTTTCTTGCAATGGGAGAAGTGCGTAGCTTTGGGTTCAATCTTGTGGTGTCCTTTCCCAGTGACAGTAGGGGCAGCAAGGCACGTATTGTATTGTTGTCATCGAGGATAACAAGATGGGGTTTATATCATATTGCATGAGTTTATTCCTCTACATCATGTCATCTTGCTTAAAGCGTTACTCTGTTCTTATGAAGTTAATACTCTAGATGCATGATGGATAGCGGTCGATGTGTGGAGTAATAGTAGTAGATGCAGGCAGGAGTTAGTCTACTTGTCTTGGACGTGATGCCTATATACATGATCATACCTAGATATTCTCATAACTATGCTCAATTCTGTCAATTGCTCAACAGTAATTTGTTCACCCACCATAATACTTATGCTCTCGAGAGAAGCCAGTAATGAAACCTATGGCCCCAGGATCTATTTTCCATCATATTAATCTTCCAACACTTAGTTATTTTTATTGACTTTTATTTTACTTTGCATCTTTATCATAAAAATACCAAAAATATTATCTTATCATATCTACCAGATCTCACTCTCGTAAGTGACCGTGAAGGGATTGACAACCCCTTTATTGCGTTGGCTGCGAGGATTTATTTGTTTGTGTAGGTGCGAGGGACTCGCGCGTGGCCTCCTACTGGATTGATACCTTGGTTCTCAAAAACTAAGGGAAATACTTACGCTACTTTACTACATCACCCTTTCCTCTTCAAGGGAAAACCAACGCAGTGCTCAAGAGGTAGCAAGAAGGATATCTGGCGCCGTTGCCGGGGAGTCTACGCAAATGTCAACATACCAAGTGCCCATCACAAACCCTTATCTCCCGCATTACATTATTTGCCATTTGCCTCTCGTTTTCCTCTCCCCCACTTCACCCTTGCCGTTTTATTCGCCCTCTCTTTTCCGTTCGCCTCTTTTTCGCTTGCTTCTTGTTTGCTCGTGTATTGGATTGCTTGGTTGTCACTATGGCTCTACCTAGATCTGGTGATCTTTACCTTAAAAGGTTAGAAGAGATCGAAAGCAACGTTAGGAGTTTTATGGTTTTACAATTTGAGCATAATAATTTCTTTAGGAACGAGCTTAACGAACAAAAAAGCTTTATGGGTTACATGAATAAAGAGCTCGATGATATGTCTAAAGAATTTTATGGTTTGAAATCTCAGATTGCTCATCTCGAAAAATTAATAGCTGAAGTCTCGCATAGGCAGGCCACCTTAGTTAATAAGATGGCCGCTAAGCCAGAAAACTTTGAAAACAAAGATGAAGATTTAAAAGTTATTGATGTGTCCCCTATTAAATCTTTGTTTTGCAATATGAATCTTGATAATGATGGGACTGAAGATGATCCACCTTTACCTAGAAGGCGTTCCAAAAATTCTGAGTTTTTAGATCTTGATGCAAAAATTGTTAAAAGTGGGATTGAAGAGATCAAAACTCTAATGAATCCACTATTTTGGATTGCAAGGAATTTAATTATGATAATTGCTCTTTGATAGATTGTATGTCCTTGTTGCAATCCGTGCTAAATTCTCCACATGCTTATAGCCAAAATAAAGCTTTTACTAAACATATCGTTGATGCTTTGATGCAATCTTATGAAGAAAAACTTGAGTTGGAAGTTTCTATCCCTAGAAAACTTTATGATGAGTGGGAACATACTATTAAGATTAAAATTAAAGATCATGAATGCTATGCTTTGTGTGATTTGGGTGCTAGTGTTTCCACGATTCCAAAGACTTTGTGTGATTTGCTAGGTTTCCGTGATTTTGATGATTGCTATCTAAACTTGCACCTTGCGGATTCCACCATTAAGAAACCTATGGGAAGAATTAATGATGTTCTTATTATTGCAAATAGGAATTATGTGCCCGTAGATTTTATTGTTCTTGATATAGATTGCAATCCTTCATGTCCTATTATTCTTGGTAGACCTTTACTTAGAACGATTGGTGCAATTATTGATATGAAGGAAGGGAATATTAGATTCAAATTTCTGTTAAGGAAAGGAATGTAACACTTCCCTAGAAATAAAATAAAATAACCTTATGAATCTATTATGAGAGCCACTTATGGATTGCCTACCAAAGATGACAATACCTAGATCGATCCTTGCTATTATGCCTAGCTAGGGGCGTTAAACGATAGCGCTTGTTGGGAGGCAACCCAATTTTATTTTTAGTTTTTTGCTTTTTGCTTATGTTTAGGAATAAATATTTGATCTAGCCTCTGGTTAGATGTGTTTTTATGTTTTAATTAGTGTTTGTGCCAAGATAAACCTATAGGATCTTCTTGGATGATAGTTATTTGATCTTGCTGAAAATTCCAGAAACTTTATGTTCACGAAAATAATTGTTAAAAATCACCAGAATGTGATAAAATATTGATTCCAACTGCTGATGATCAATAAACAAATTATCTAGGTCTTCATATTTTGGATGAAGTTTTGGAGTTCGAGAAGTTGCCGTTAGTTACAGATTACTACATACTGTTCTGTTTTTGACAGATTCTGTTTTTCGTGTGTTGTTTGCTTATTTTGATGAATCTATGGCTAGTAAAATAGTTTATAAACCATAGAGGAGTTGGAATACAGTAGGTTTAAGACCAATATAAATGAAGAATGAGTTCATTACAGTACCTTGAAGTGGTGTTTTGTTTTCTTTCGCTAACGGAGCTCACGAGATTTTCTGTCAAGTTTTGTGTTGTGAAGTTTTCAAGTTTTGGGTGAAAGATTTGATGGATTATGGAACAAGGAGTGGCAAGAGCCTAAGCTTGGGGATGCACATGGCACCCCAATATAATCTAAGGACACCTAAAAGCCAAAGCTTGGGGATGCCCCGGAAGGCATCCCTCTTTCGTCTACTTCCATCGGTAACTTTACTTGGAGCTATATTTTTATTCACCACATGATATGTGTTTTGCTTGGAGCGTCTTGTATTATTTGAGTCTTTGTTCTTAGTTTACCACAATCATCCTTGCTGTACACACCTTTTAAGAGAGACACACATGATTCGGAAATTGTTAGAATACTCTATGTGTTTCACTTATATCTTTTGAGTTATATAGTTTTGCTCTAGTACTTCACTTATATCTATTAGAGCACGGCGGTAGATTTATTTTATAGAAACTATTGTTCTCTCATGCTTTACTTATATCTTTTTGAGAGTCCTGTAAAATAGCATGGCAATTTGCTGCAACTTAATATCATGAGAAATTTGATACTAGATAATTGTTTTGAGATATAAAGGTGGTAATATCATAGTTGTGCTAGTTGAGTAATTGTGGAATTGAAAAATACTTGTGTTGGAGTTTGTGATTCCCGTAGCATGCACGTATGGTGAACCGTTATGTAACGAAGTCGGAGCATGAGGTATTTATTGATTGTCATCCTTTGTGTGGCGGTCGTGATCGCACGATGGTTAACTCCTACCAACCCTTCCCCTAGGAGCATGCGTAGTAGTACTTTGCTTCGAGGGCTAATAAATTTTTGCAATAAGTATATGAGTTCTTTATGACTAATGTGAGTCCATGGATTATACGCACACTTACCTTTCCGCAATTTTCTAGCCTCTTCGGTACCGTGCATTACCCTTTCTCACCTTGAGAGTTGGTGCAAACTTCGCCGGTGCATCCAAACCCCGTGATATGATACACTCTATCACACATAAACCTCCTTATATCTTCCTCAAAACAGCCACCATACCTACCTATTAAGGCATTTCCATAGCCATTCCGAGATATATTGCCATGCAACTTTCCATCGTTTCGGTTATCATGACACGTTCCATCATTGTCATATTGCTTTGCATGATCATGTAGTTGACATTGTATTTGTGGCAAAGCCACCATTCATAATTCTTTCATACATGTTGCTCTTGATTCATTGCATATCCCGGTACACCGCCGGAGGCATCCACATAGTCATATTTTGTTCTAAGTATTGAGTTGTAAGTAAATAAAAGTGTGATGATCATCATTATTAGAGCATTGTCCCAAGTGAGGAAAGGATGATGGAGACTATGATTCCCCCACAAGTCAGGATGAGACTCCGGACTAAAAAAAAGAGGCCATAAAAAAAGAGAAAAGGCCCAAAAAATAAAAAAATGAGAGAAAAAGAGAGAAGGGACAATGTTACTATCCTTTTACCACACTTGTGCTTCAAAGTAGCACCGTGATCTTCATAATAGAGAGTCTCTTATTTTGTCACTTTCATATACTAGTGGGAAATTTCATTATAGAACTTGGCTTGTATATTCCAATGATGGGCTTCCTCAAAATGCACGAGGTCTTCGTGAGCAAGCAAGTTGGATGCACACCCACTTAGTTTCTTTTTGAGCTTTCATACACTTATAGCTCTAGTGCATCCGTTGCATGGCAATCCCTACTCCTTGCATTAACATCAACTGATGGGCATCTCCATAGCCCGTTGATTAGCCTCGTTGATGTGAGACTTTCTCCTTTTTTGTCTTCCCACATAACCCCTACCATTATACCTTATTCCACCATAGTGCTATATCCATGGCTTGCGCTCATGTATTGCGTAAGAATTGAAAAGGCTGAAGCGCGTTAAAAACTATGAACCAATTGCTTGGCTAAAACCGGGGTTGTACATGATATGAATATTTTGTGTGGGGAAGATGGAGCATAGCCATACTATATGATTTTGTAGGGATAACTTGCTTTGGCTATGTTATTTTGATAAGACATAATTGCTTGGTTAGCATGCTTGAAGTATTATTGTTTTTATGTCAACATTAAACTCTTATCCTGAATCATATTAAAACTGAACATTCGTGCCACAATAAGAAGAATTACATTGAAATTATGCTAAGTAGCATTCCACATCAAAAATTCTATTTTTATCATTTACCTACTCGAGGACGAGCAGGAATTAAGCTTGGGGATGCTTGATACGTCTCCAACGTATCTATAATTTTTTATTGTTCCATGCTATATTATATTCTGTTTTGGACATTATTGGGCTTTATTATACACTTTTATATTATTTTTGGGACTAACCTATTAACCGGAGGCCCAACCCAGAATTGCTGTTTTTTTTTGCCTATTTCAGAGTTTCGCACAAAAAGAATATCAAACGAAGTCCAAATGGAATGAAACCTTCGGGAACGTGATTTTCGGAACGAACATGATCCAGAGGACTTGGACCCTACGTCAAGACATCAACGAGGAAGGCATGAGGTAGGGGGGCGCGCCTACCCCCTGGGCGCGCCCTCCACCTTCGTGGGCCCCACGTTGCTCCACCGACGTACTTCTTCCTCCTATATATCCCTACGTACCCCCAAACTACCAGATACGGAGCCAAAAACCTAATTCCACCGCCGCAACCTTCTGTACCCATGAGATCCCATCTTGGGGCCTTTTTCGGAGATCCGCCAGAGGGGGCATCGATCACGGAGGGCATCTACATCAACACCATAGCCTCTCCGATGATGTGTGAGTAGTTTGCCTCAGACCTTCGGGTCCATAGTTATTAGCTAGATGGCTTCTTCTCTCTTTTTGGATCTCAATACAATGTTCTCCCCCTCTCTTGTGGAGAACTATTCGATGTAATCTTCTTTTGTGGTGTGTTTGTTGAGACCGATGAATTGTGGGATTATGGTCTAGTTTATCTATGAACAATATTTGAATCTTCTCTGAATTCTTTTATGTATGATTGGTTATCTTTGCAAGTCTCTTTGAATTATCAATTTGGTTTAGCCTACTAGATTGATCTTTCTTGCAATGGGAGAAGTGCCTAGCTTTGGGTTCAATCTTGCGGTGTCCTTTCCCAGTGATAGTAGGGGCAGCAAGGCACGTAGTGTATTGTTGCCATCGAGGATACCAAGATGGGGTTTATATCATATTGCATGAGTTTATCCCTCTACATCATGTCATCTTGCTTAAAGCGTTACTCTGTTCTTATGAACTTAATACTCTAGATGCATGCTGGATAGCGGTCGATGTGTGGAGTAATAGTAGTAGATGCAGGCAGGAGTCGGTCTACTTGTCTCGGACGTGATGCCTATATACATGATTATACCTAGATATTCTCATAACTACGCTCAATTCTGTCAATTGCTCAACAGTAATTTGTTCACCCACCGTAATACTTGTGCTCTCGAGAGAGGCCACTAGTGAAACCTATGCCCCCCGGGTCTATTTTCCATCATATTAATCTTCCAACACTTAGTTATTTTTATTGCCTTTTATTTTACTTTGCATCTTTATCATAGAAATACCAAAATATTATCTTATCATATCTACCAGATCTCACTCTCGTAAGTGACCGTGAAGATATTGAAAACCCCTTTATTGCGTTGGTTGCGAGGATTTATTTGTTTGTGTAGGTGTGAGGGACTCGTGCGTGGCCTCCTACTGGATTGATACCTTGGTTCTCAAAAACCGAGGGAAATACTTACGCTAATTTACTGCATCACCCTTTCCTCTTCAAGGGAAAACCAACGCAGTGCTCAAGAGGTAGCAGTGTACCGGGATGTGCAATGATCTAGCGTAGCAATGACATAAAAAACGGACAAGCCATGAAAACATCATGCTAGCTATCTTACGATCATGCAAACCAATAAGAAAATAAATGCTCAAGTCATGTATATGATGATGATGGAAGTTGCATGGCAATATATCTCGGAATGGCTATGGAAATGCCATGATAGGTAGGTATGGTGGCTGTTTTGAGGAAGATATAAGGAGGCTTATGTGTGATAGAGTGTATCATATCACGGGGTTTGGATGCACCGGCAAAGTTTGCACCAACTCTCGAGGTGAGAAAGGGAAATGCACGGTACCGAAGAGGCTAGCAATGATGGAAGGGTGAGAGTGCGTATAATCCATGGACTCAACATTAGTCATAAAGAACTCACATACTTATTGCAAAAATCTGTTAGTCATTGAAACAATGTACTACACGCATGCTCCTAGGGGGATAGATTGGTAGGAAAATACCATCGCTCGTCCCCGACCGCCACTCATAAGGAAGACAATCAATAAATACCTCATGCTCCAACTTCGTTACATAACGGTTCACCATACGTGCATGCTACGGGAATCACAAACTTCAACACAAGTATTTCTACAATCCACAACTACCCACTAGCATGACTCTAATATCACCATCTTTATATCGCAAAACTATTGCAAGGAATCAAACATATCATATTCAGTGATCTACAAGTTTTATGTAGGATTTTATGACTAACCATGTGAATGACCAATTCCTGTCATCTCTCTAAATAGATATAAGTGAAGCAAGAGAGTTTAATTCTTTCTAAAAAAGATATGCCCACGCTCTAACAAATATAAGTGAAGCAAAAGAGCATTCTACAAATGGTGGTTTTCTATGTGAAGAGAAACAGGCAATCCAAGCTTCAAATGATATAAGTGAAGCACATGAAGCATTCTATAAAGCCATACTCAGAAGATATAAGTGACGTGTAAAGAGCATTCTATAAATCAACCATGGACTATCTCATACCAGCATGGTGCATACAATAAAAGTGAAAACTAATTGCAAAAGACACTCCAAGATTTGCACATATCGCATGAACGAAACGAATCCGAAAACATATAGATACTTGTTGAAGAAAGATGGGATGCCTTCCGGGGCATCCCCAAGCTTAGAAGCTTGAGTCTCCTTGAATATTTACTTGGGGTGCCTTGGGCATCCCCAAGCTTGAGCTCTTGCCTCTCCTTCTTCTCCTCACATCGAGACATCCTCGATCTTCGAACACTTCATCCACACAAAACTCAACAGAAAGCTCGGTAAGATCCGTTAGTATAATAAAGCAAATCACTACTCTAAGCACTGTTGCAGACCAATTCATATTTTTTTTCATTGTAGCTACTGTAATATAACTTTTCCATGGCTTAATCCACTGATAGAAATTGATAGTTTCATCAAAACAAGCAAACTATGCATAAAAACAGAATCTGTCTTAAACATGACAGTCTGTAGTAATCTGAACATTCACCATACTTCTGGTACTCCAAATAATCTGTCTTAAACAGCGCCGCCGCCCCCACCACTCGCCGCCGCCCCGGGCTCCCGCCGCCCCACCGCCCGTCGCCCCCGCCGCCCCACCGCCCGTCGCCCGCCGTCGCCCCACCACCCGTCGCCCCCGCCGCCCCGTCGCCCCGCCGCCCCGGCTCTCCGCCGCCCCACCGCCCCGTCGCCCCCCCGCCCCGGCCCCCCGCCGCCCCGCGCCCCACCGCCCCGGGCCCGGCCCCCCGCCGCCCCAGGCCGCCCCTGCGCCCCGGCCACCTCCTCCACCGCCCCGCCCCCCTCCTCCACCGGCCTCCTCCTCCACCGGCCCTGCCCCAGGTGAGCCCCCCTCCTTTTTTTGTTTTTTTGTTTTTTTCCTTTTTAGTTTTAGTTTTAGTTGTAGTTTTAGGTTTAGTTTTAGTTTAGTTTTAGTTTTAGGTTTAGTTTTAGGTTTAGTTTAGTTTGAGGAAAGAAGAAGAAGAAGAGAAAAAGAGGAGAGGAGGAGAAGAAGAAGAGGAAAAAGGAAAGGAAGAAGAAGAAGAGGAGGAGGAGAAGAAAAAAGAAGAAGAGGAAGAAGAAGAAGAAAAAAGAGGAGAGGAGGAGAAGAAGAAGAGGAAAAAGCAAAGGAAGAAGAAGAAGAGGAGGAGGAGAAGAAAAAAGAAGAAGAGGAAGAAGAAGAAGAAAAAAGAGGAGAGGAGGAGAAGAAGAAGAGGAAAAGGGGAAGGAAGAAGAAGAAGAGGAGGAGGAGAAGAAAAAAGAAGAAGAAGAAGAAGAAGAAAAAATAGGATAGGAGGAGAAGAAGAAGAGGAAAAAGGAAAGGAGGAAGAAGAAGAAGAAGAAGAAGAAGAAGGAAAAAAAGGAAGAAAAGGAAGAATAGGAAGAAGAAGAAAAGGAAAAAAGAGGAAAAAACCCCGACCCGACACGGCACCCCGACCCCGACCCGGCACCCCGACCCCGACCCGGCACCCCGACACGACACCCCGACCCCTAGACCCCGACCCCGACATCCCGACCCCAACCCCAACCCCGACACCCCGACCCCGAGCCTGACCCGACACCCCGACCCCGACACCGACACGGCACCCCGACCCCGACCCGACACCCCGACCCCGACCCCGACACCCCGACCCCGAGCCTGACCCGACACCCCGACCCCGACACCGACACGGCACCCCGACCCCGACCCGGCACCCCGACCCGACACCCCGACCCCGAGACCCCGACCCCGACACCAACACGACACCCCGACACCGACACCCTGACACCACACCCACCCTTACCCCGACACCGACACGGCACCCCGACCCCGACCCGGCACCCCGACCCGACACCCCGACCCCGAGACGGCACCCCGACCCGACACCCCGACCCGACACCCCGACCCGACACCCCGACCCCGAGCCTGACCCGACACCCCGACCCCGACACCGACACGGCACCCCGACCCCGACCCGGCACCCCGACCCGACACCCCGACCCCGAGACCCCGACCCCGACCCCGACACCCCGACCCCGAGCCTGACCCGACACCCCGACCTCGACACCGACACGGCACCCCGACCCCGACCCGGCACCCCGACCCGCACCCCGACCCCGAGACCCCGACCCCGACCCCGACACGGCACCCCGAGACCGACACGACACCCCGACCCCCGACACCTCCCGAAAAGGTGTTCTTTGGCCTTCCAGAAGCCGGCGGGGTCATATATTTGTGAATTATTAGTTAGGTCATATATCTTTCGATTTTGTTATGAAAAACATCATATATAATTGTGTTGATCGGGTAGTTTTAAATGTGCAGTTGTTTCATCGCTGCGAGGTTTGGTGTTCGACGACCTCGCTGTGCGTTTGACGAGCTCTGCCCCTTCGTTCGTGGGTGAGCACAAATGACATGTCCTCCTCCCCCATTAATTATTTGATCTATTCCGATGAAACTTGATAGCTAGCTATATATGTGTCTTGAATCATCAGTATGCGTAACCAATATGTGTCTCCTGTTCGAAAGCGTCATAGTTATAAATATGCATGCATTTGCATATTTATAACCTTGATTCTTTCGAATTGTCCAACGCTATCCATGGACAGCCCGAGTATGTTTAGATTGGGTTCGTTTTCCCATATGCTTTGCTCCGGATCCGACGCATAAATTTCGTCAGTGCCTCCCTTGTTGTTCTCCGGGTACACATCCTCTCTGTTTATTGCAGAGACGTGTATCAGGAGAACAGCGGGGAGGTGCTGCCGAAATTTTGCGTAGGATCCGGAGCATAGCATGGGAAAATGAACCCAATCTAAACATACTCGGGTGGGATTAGGACCTATCATTACCTATTAGAGTGTAGGTTGCATGGACGTAATAAAATTGACAAAGTAGATCAACTGATGAATATATACATGGTGAATTATATATATATATATATATATTTGTTGTGTGTCTAGTAGCTCTGAAAGTCAAGATGAGCGATTGTGCGTGGATGTACACCGGTCACACCGGTCAGAACAAATGGAGCACTGAATGGTTCACAAAAACCAAGGGGTTTGTGCGAGCCGCATTTGCAAATGGCCAGAGGAAAACCTGGTGCCCCTGTTTACGGTGCGGCAATTGGGAAAAGAGGACAGAGGCTGAAATGGGCAAACACCTGCAGAAGAGTGGTTTTACGCCCGATTATACGGTGTGGACATTTCATGGTGAGTCTGCCCAACGTGACCGAGCTGAGGTGGATCGTCGTCGCACCGACGAGCATGGTACCGGGATGGAAAACATGGTGCAAGACTTTGATGATGCTCGGGATTCGGACGAGGAGATGGAGGAATCTGCAAAGGCCTTCAATGAAATGTTGGAGTCTTCAAAACGTCCGCTCCATGAGCACACTGAGCTTTGTCAGTTGGATGCCATCTCACAAGTAATGGCTCTGAAGGCTCAGTTCAACTTGGGCAGAGAATGCTACGATGCAATGATGACAGTATTTGGACGCTTTCTACCCAAAGGCCATGTAATGCCTGCAAACCTGTACCAGTCGGACAAAATCCTCCGTGCACTGAAGATGCCCTATGATAAGATACATGCCTGTGAGAAAGGATGTGTCTTGTTTAGGCTTGACTATGCGGACTTGAACTATTGTCCCATTTGCAAGTCTTCCAGGTATGTTGTGGTAGACAACGGTATGGGTGAGAAGACACAGACCAAAATCCCCGTTAGTGTTCTTCGGTATATGCCAATCGTACCAAGACTTCAACGTCTTTTCATGGTCGAAGAGACGGCCAGACAGATGACATGGCACAAAACGGGCAAAAGAACCGAACTAGATGCAGATGGGAATCTGATGATTGTACACACATCGGATGGTGTTGCGTGGAAAAAGTTTGATGAATTACATGGTGACAAAGCGGCAGATCCGAGGCATCCTCGAGTCGGCATCAGCACGGATGGGTTCAGTGTGTTTGGTATGACGGCAGCCCAATACAGTTGTTGGCCCGTATTTGTCTTTCCACTCAATCTCCCCCCGGACAGATTATGCAAAGAAAGAACATTTTCCTGACGTTGATAATTCCAGGGCCCAACTATCCGGGGAAAAATATGAATGTGTACATGCAACCGCTTAAGGACGAATTGCAAGAAGCCTGGGATAATGGGTTCAAGACATACGATGCCTATAGCAAACGGAACTTCATAATGCGTGTCTGGTACATGTACTCGACGCATGACTTGCCGGCGTATGCGCTATTCGTTGGCTGGTGTGTGCATGGAAGGTTCCCGTGCCCCACATGCAAGGGAGCTCTTGAGTTTCGTTGGCTTCAGGCCGGTCGCAAGTTTTCTTGCTTCGACATGCATAGACAGTTCCTGAATCCTCGCCATAAGTTCAGGAAAGACAAGAAGAACTTCATCAGAGGTAGAGTTGTCAAAAACTCTGCACCACCTGCATTGACAGGCCAACAGACCCTGGATCAGTTAAACGCTCTCGAGCCAGATCCAGAGCGTCCAGGGTACTTCAAGGGGTATAATTCTAAGCACGCCTGGACTCACAAAACATGCTTATGGGATCTGCCTTACTTCAAAGACCTCCTTTGCCCACACAACATCGACGTGATGCACACTGAGAAGAATATCGCCGAGGCACTTTTTGGTACATTGTTCGGCATAGATGGGAAGTCAAAGGATAATACTAAGGCTAGAGTCGATCTGGAGGCGCTATGTGATAGGCCGTTACAAAACATGAAAGAACCGAAAGGAAAGCAGAACTGGACGAAGCCAAAGGCATGGTTCAATCTTGGAAGGCCAGCTATGAGGGAAATTATCTTGTGGGTGAAAATGCAGTTGATGTTCCCCGATGGGTATGCAGCGAATCTACAGAGGGGAGCCAGTCTTGATAAATTGAAGATATTTGGTCTCAAGAGTCATGATTGGCACATATGGATTGAGCGGGTAATGCCGGTGATGTTGCGTGGCTTCATCCCTGAGGATGAATGGCTAGTACTGGCAGAACTCAGCTATTTCTTCCGTGTTCTTTGTGCGAAAGAACTATCGCCTGGCGTGCTAGAAGAAATGGAAGAGTTGGCGCCGGAGTTGATCTGCAAGTTAGAGAAGATCTTTCCACCGGGCTTCTTTAATCCAATGCAACATTTGATTTTGCATCTCCCGACCGAGGCAAGATTGGGGGGGCCCGTGCAAAATCGTTGGTGCTACCCAACTGAGAGGATGCAGAAGACGCTTCGACAAAAATGTAAAAATAAACGTAGAATTGAAGCATCGATGGCTGAGGCATTCATCACTGAGGAGGCGGCAAACTTCGTGACAGCACACTACGAAGCCAAAAATCGTCATTTGCATAATCCGAAGCCTCGGTACAATGCTGACGACCCTAAAAAGGGTGGATCCAACCTCAGCCTATTCAAAGGGAATCTCGCACCAGCCAGTGTTTCAAATCCAGTATCTTTGGATAACGAACAATGGCGGACCATTTCGTTGTATATCTTCAACAACCTGATAGAAGTGCGGCCGTACATCGAGTAAGTTCTCGGTACATAGTTTCGCAACTTCTATTTCCTTTGAACTGCTCTTATTCCTGGATATTTCATACAGTCGATACGTCGCCTTATTCTCGTATGGAGCGGTGATCCAAAAGGATTCTGTCGAAGAGTATGAGCTTCTCGCAAAGCAAGGAGGCGGCTATCCCGGTTTCATCTCTTGGTTCAAACAAACGGTAATTTCTATTAGACTTGTAGGCTAATTTGTAGGCGGCTATCCCGGTTTCATTCGCTAATTTGTGCGTAATGCAACAATCCTTTCATATTAAACTTGTAGGCTAATTCAGAGTCTATGGACGCCGAATTGAGACAAGTCGCTAATGGTTTTGACTATAAGGTCCGTTCATTTGACAAATACGACATCAACGGGTATCGCTTTCGTACCTATGGCAAAGAGCTATCTATGGCCGACCGAAAGTCTACAAATTGTTGTGTATCTGCTATCGGCGAAGGAGGTACCGAGTATTATGGGAGAGTTGAAGCAATTTATGAACTTCTATTCTATGGTGAAAACCCACCGAATGTCGTAGTCTTCAAATGTTATTGGTTTCAGCCGAAGGAGACTAGAAGGACTCATGAACATATAGGGCTAGTTGAAATCAACCAAAGCACCCATTTAGATGTTCCTGATGTCTATATTACGGCTCAACAGGCGACCCAAGTATTCTATCTACCGTGGGCCTGCCAAACTAATCCAAATCTGAAAGGTTGGGATGTCGTTTATGAAGTGCCGCCACGTGCTAGACTATCTCCCCCAAAGGAAGAGGATTATGAACCTCACATTAACCCGGACACATATGAAGGAGAATTCTTCCAAGAGACACGTCTTTCCAAAAAGCGTTTCAAGAACCGCTATACTTCACCCCAAAACATTGAAGTAGACAGCGACAGTGAATCCGACATCACCCCAGAGGAGGAACAAGAAGAGCCGGAACAAGAAGAGGTTACTGCTGCGGATGACCTGTCATTGCTTGACCGATTACGTCAAGGTGGCCTTCCACATGTTGATGCCACTGAACCCTATGAGCCCATCATTGATGATACTGATCGAGATTATTAGTAGTGTCAGGTATTAAATTTTTTAATGTTGTACTTGATGATGATACACTTAAGTGATACACATATTATTATTCATGTCGGTCTTTTTTTTATGTTGTACTAATTTCGTTTACTGTTTGTCATGGCAGGTGTTGAAAGATGGTGGGCGCTGGTCGGGAGCGCGCCAAGGCCCCTTCTTCGTCGGCGCGTGGTCTGAGGTCTTCGATTCCAGACGCACCTCTCCGCCGAGCGTTGCTGGACAGTATGTCCACACCGCCGGGCCCTTCTTCGTCGACCGCGGTGCCCAGCAGGGGACGAGGTAGGAAGAGAGGAGGTGGGGCACGTGGTCGCGGGAGAGGAGGTAGGGTGACTGCTACGGCGCCTTCCTCGCCGCCACCCCCAGCTGTTTCACCCGAGCACGTGACTGCTAGGGTGGACTCGTCCGAGGAGGAGGCTACACGGACTCCGGTCCACGAGCCTCCGGTCCACGGGTCTTGGGCCCACGAGCCTCGGGTCGACTGGCCTTCGGCCCACGAGAGTTCGGCCCACGAGACCCCGGAGGAGCACACGTCCGGATGGGGTACCTGGCCGGATCAGCCCGAGGAGCCGAGTGGCCATGCTGATGATGGCGGGGAGCCGACTGATCTTGAGGAGGAGGGTGGCACCGTCTACCAGCGTGGTGCTACACGGCTCCCGTCCGTGCCGGCGACCCGCGAGCAGAGGTGGTTGATTTTCCCTGATGGGGAGAGGTACGTAAGTGCATTTAATATTTTTGTACCTTCTGCATTCACGTTTCTTCAAATAACTAATGCGTTGGCCTTGTCATGCTGCAGGGGTTGGGACCACCATCATAGTGTCCGCCGGCCCAACTCCGTCCTTGGAGTTCTTTGCCGGCAAAACTTCCCGGGGTTTGTCACGTTGCCTGGTGAGGGTAGGCTTCCAGAGCTTGGATTGAGCTGGGAGCACTACGTGGCTGCCCCGGCCCCGCCGGATGAGATTATCGACGGTGTCGTGTGCGACACGAGGGCAGACATGGTGATCAGAAAGTTCTGGGTAATTTCTCCTTTACACATTTCAAAATCTTCAACTAGCTAGTTATTAATTGTACTAATCAATATTGTCTCATTTGATTGCAGACATTCTACAGGTGTGAGGAGGGATACGAGGAGGACGCGGCACATGTTATCGAGAACGTCTGCAAGCGCCTACTCCAGAACTTACGGCACGAGGCTCGGGTGCAGGCTGTTCGAGACTACTACGCCTTGCGTGGTATCAAGAAGACCAAGCCGGCGTGCCGCGATAAGTTCCTGAGTAAGGAGCAGTACATGAAGGTAATTCTTAAGGCCTTCTACTTAAGTTCCTTCATTTAGTAATTCTTAGCCGTAGCGCTCAAGTTTCTATTTGCTAACTTAGGCGCCTCCGAGATGGTGTGCGGATCGGATGGATTGTTGGGAGGTGTTGGTCGATGAGTGGTGCTCAAAAGAATGGCTAGCCCTCCACAACGAGGCCAAGGACAAACGTGCCCAAATGGAAGGTGTGCCACACCATCAAGGCAGCTCCAACTTATATCAGTTCGGGCGCAACTGGGTATGTGGTTTGCTTCATGATTCATGCAATTCATTCATCATGCTAGCTTGAGCCCTTTAATTACTAATTTTCATTGTTTCTCTCTTTCAGGCACGCCACAATAAGGCGGATAAGGTGCCAGAGGTGTACGACCTGTATGCCATGGCCCACACTGCCTCTTTCAAGAAAGTCAAGGCTTTCTCTCAGTCTGACCTCGATGATGCAAACAACTTCACCAACATCTCCTCCCACAACAAGCTCGTGAGATATAGAGATGAGGGGAAGGCGAGGAAAGGGGAGGACTTTAACCCGAGCCAGGGTCCCATTGATCCAGAGCTGGTGATGATATCTGGTGGCGGGAGGTCCCATGGCTCCATAGCCATTGGAGATGGACTTATCCGTTGTCCTAGCACTCTCCCGGAGATCAAGGCGCGCCAGTCGAGCTCCGCTCCTGAGATAAGGCCTCGTGAACGGCCAGTGCAACTCGCCATCAAGGTTAGTGATACGTACTCAGTTATCTTTCTCCATTACATTGTGTGCGCTTCCATCAATGATTACAAATGGTCATGTGAGTGGTGTTGCAGGCTGCTATACAGACTGAGAGAGATAGAACGGAGAAACTTCTGGCGGAGGCGGCGGAGAGGCAGCGGGAGATGGAGGAGAGGACGAGAAAGATGATGGAGGAGGAGAGGGCACGGAATGACATGCAGGCAAGGGCCATGTACGAGCTCCTTGTGGTAAGTTTCTTCTGCAGATTACTTGCTAGTCTTAACATTTGAGTCTCATTACTAACTAGTATGACTCTGTTGTGAAAACCAAATGTGCAGTCTGTGTGCGAGAAGTCCGGTCAGCCCGCTCCGCCGATGCCAGTGATTGCTCCTGGGAGCACGGTGAGTTTAATTTGAATGGACATTACTTGCTAGTCTTAACATTTGAGTGTCATAATGCTAACGAGACATTGGAAATGATCTTTGGTGCAGCTTAACTCCAGAAACGCATCGCACGATCCTTCTCCAGGTAGCGGCACTAGCCACCCCGCTCCTACACCTCCCTGATCACGGTAAGTTTCTCTAGTGTTTTGCTTAACAAATGCATAAAGACCTAGACTTAGCTTTATTTCCTCCAATATGCTTACCATAATGACCTAGAGTTAGCTTCTTTTCCTCCAAAATGACCCATTTTACCTAGGTTAGCTTATAAATGATGCAGTTCATCCAAGTTAGCTCAAAAATGACCCATTTTACCTAGATTAGCTCCTAAATGATCCATTTTACCTACGTTAGCTTTAAAATGGCCCATTTCACCTAGGTTAACTCCAAAATGACCCATCTTACCTAGGTTATCTCATAAACGATCCATTTCAACTAATTTAGCTCATAAATGATCCATTTGACCTAAGTGAGCTAAAAAACGATCCATTTCACCTAAATTAGCTCTTAAATGATCCATTTCACCTAAGTTAGCTCAAAAAGATCCATTTCAACTAAATTAGCTCATAAATGATCCATTTCAACAAAGTTAGCTCAAAAAGATCCATTTCAACTAAATTAGCTCATAAATGATCCATTTCAACAAAGTTAGCTCAAAAACGATCCATTTCAACTAAGTTAGCTCATAAATGATCCATTTGACCTAAGTGAGCTAAAAAACGATCCATTTCACCTTAGTTACCTCAAAAACGATCCATTTGACCTTAGTTAGCTCATAAACGACCCATTTCAACTTAGTTAGCTCATATATGATCCATTTCACGTAAGTTAGCCCATAAATGACATACTCTTCTTGTTCTAGTCTTCTTCTTGTTCTAGTCACCTATTTCTAACTTTCTTATTTTTCATTTTGCAGATTTCATTCACTTGACGAAAGCTTGCATAGATGGAGTGCTCCTTATCCCTTTCTCTGTTTCTTTTGTATCGTTGAACTATGCATGTATCTTGGTAGTTGGATGAACTATGCTATGTATGATGGAACTTGGTAGTTGGATGGAACATATGTGATGGAACTATGTATGATGGAACTCTGCATGTTGGATGGATATCTTATATGTTTGCTGTGAAAATTGTTGTCATATATATCATATATATCTTATATGTTTGCTGTGAAATATATCTATATATGTCATATATATTTGTGATGAAAATTGTTGGATTTAATAAAAAACAGAAAAAAGAGCCAATATGCAGGCTCTTTGCCGTCTGCCACCGACGGCAACGGGCTCTTTGCCGTCTGCAGCGGACGGCAAAGAGGCCACGTGGCATCCAGCTGTGCTTCCTGGGAGCTGACCCATTTGGTCAATTTGCCTACAGTGGCAGACGGCAAAGAGTAAAAGAGTTTGCCGTCAGCGGCGGACGGCAAAGGCCTGCCATGTAGTGACGTGTAGATGACATCATATGGCAGACGGCAAAGGCACTAGAAAGTTTGCCGTCCGCGGCGGACGGCAAAGGCCTGCCGTTAGCCACTTAACGGACTGAAGGCACAATTATTGCCGTCCGCCCTCTTTGCCGTCCGCGGCGGACGGCAAAGGGCCTTTGCTGTCAGCCGCCAGGAAGCAGACGGCAAAGTAGCTGTTTACCGTAGCCTACTTTGCCGGAGCCTTTTGCCGTCCGCGGCTGACGGCAAAGGCCTTTGCCGTCCGCCGTTCGTGCCTTTGCCATCCACCGTGGCAGACGGCAAAATAGCTGATTCCAGTAGTGTTTGGATGCACCGGCAAAGTTTGCACCAACTCTCGAGGTGAGAAAGGGCAATGCACGGTACCGAAGAGGCTAGCAATGATGGAAGGGTGAGAGTGCGTATAATCCATGGACTCAACATTAGTCATAAAGAACTCACATACTTATTGCAAAAATCTGTTAGTCATTGAAACAATGTACTACACGCATGCTCCTAGGGGGATAGATTGGTAGGAAAATACCATCGCTCGTCCCCGACCGCCACTCATAAGGAAGACAATCAATAAATACCTCATGCTCCAACTTCGTTACATAACGGTTCACCATACGTGCATGCTAAGGGAATCACAAACTTCAACACAAGTATTTCTACAATCCACAACTACCCACTACAATGACTCTAATATCACCATCTTTATATCGCAAAACTATTGCAAGGAATCAAACATATCATATTCAGTGATCTACAAGTTTTATGTAGGATTTTATGACTAACCATGTGAATGACCAATTCCTGTCATCTCTCTAAATAGATATAAGTGAAGCAAGAGAGTTTAATTCTTTCTAAAAAAGATATGCCCACGCTCTAACAAATATAAGTGAAGCAAAAGAGCATTCTACAAATGGTGGTTTTCTATGTGAAGAGAAACAGGCAATCCAAGCTTCAAATGATATAAGTGAAGCACATGAAGCATTCTATAAAGCCATACTCAGAAGATATAAGTGACGTGTAAAGAGCATTCTATAAATCAACCATGGACTATCTCATACCAGCATGGTGCATAAAATAAAAGTGAAAACTAATTGCAAAAGACACTCCAAGATTTGCACATATCACATGAACGAAACGAATCCGAAAACATATAGATACTTGTGGAAGAAAGATGGGATGCCTTCCGGGGCATCCCCAAGCTTAGACGCTTGAGTCTCCTTGAATATTTACTTGGGGTGCCTTGGGCATCCCCAAGCTTGAGCTCTTGCCTCTCCTTCTTCTCCTCACATCGAGACATCCTCGATCTTCGAACACTTCATCCACACAAAACTCAACAGAAAGCTCGGTAAGATCCGTTAGTATAATAAAGCAATTCACTACTCTAAGCACTGTTGCAGACCAATTCATATTTTGTTTTTGCATTGTAGCTACTATAATATAACTTTTCCATGGCTTAATCCACTGATAGAAATTGATAGTTTCATCAAAACAAGCAAACTATGCATAAAAAACAGAATCTGTCTTAAACAGGACAGTCTGTAGTAATCTGAACATTCACCATACTTCTGGTACTCCAAATATTCTGCAAGAATTAGGAAAAATAAATAATTTGTATAGAAAGACAGTGCAAAAAATTTCAGAACCATTTCACGTTCCAGTAAAAAAAATGTAAAATCGCGCACTACAGCCAAAGTTTCTGTTCTGCACCGCACAAACCAACAAGCATTGTAAACATCCTAAAGGCAAACCTTGGCACATTATTTTTATTATACAATGGAATTGTACAAGGGGATAATTATTTTTGTTGAAAAGTTGCTGTAATCAAGATTCACAAATTTTCCGTGAGCATGAACCAAGTTCAAGGCTAGCTCCCACTTTAACAATGCTCGTCTTTCTCACTCTCACTTTCCTTTTTTGAAAAAGTTTAGGTTCCCCTCTTTATTTCTTTGTTTTTAAACTTTATAAAAGCACACACCAGAAATAAATGACTCTCTAAAACTTCCGGGTTGTCTCCCTGGTAGCGCTTTCTTTAAAGCCAGTAAGCTAGGCATATAGTGCTCGAGTAATGGATCCACCCGGATCCCAAGGTATATCAAAGCCAATTTTAATTAACAATGATTTGTGATTTAGTAGTGAGCACAAAGTAATATATATCATGTAGTGACGAAGTCTAACTCTCTTCCTATGCATCGGCATGTCATAAAAGAACAATTCATGCACACATAGTAAAGGCCAATGCATAATATAAATAGTTTCTTGCAATTTTTTCGTGTTGGAAACATAAAGAGGCGGAGATGTAGTTCCTCTCTCATAATAATTGCAAGTAGGAGCAGCAAGAACATGCATATTATATCTATCAAAATCATCATGTGTAGTAGTAAGACGCAACCCATCAATATAATCCTTAATAAGGGCAAACTTCTCCGATGTAGTGTAGTTTGGAGAATTCAAAAAGATAATAGGACTATCATGCGTGGGTGCAATAGCAACAATTTCATGTTTAACATAAGGAACTATAGCAAGTTCATCTCCATAAGCATAATTCATATTGGCATCTTGGCCACAAGCATAGCAAGCATCATCAAAAAGGGATATTTCAAAAGAATCAACGGGATCATAACAGTCATCATAGCAATCATCCTTCGGTAAGCACGAAGGGAAATTAAACAATGTATGAGTTGAAGAGTTACTCTCATTAGAAGGTGGGCACGGGTATCTAATCCGCTCTTCCTCCTTTTGTTCTTCGCTCTCCTCATCATCTTTTTCATCCAATGAGCTCACCGTTTCATCAATTTCTTCTTCCATAGACTCCTGCAAAATATTAGTCTCTCCTTGGACAGCGGAGACTCTCTCAATAAAATCATCAATATCGGAATTGAATTAATAATTCCCATAGCAATATTTAAGTATAGCAAAATTTTCAGATTTGTGAATAGTAGCATCATACTTTCCAATCAAAGAAGCAATTTCATAAGCACCCTTAAAAGAAACAAATTCTTCAATTTGTTGAACATCACAGTAATTATAAACACCCTTAGCAAACAAAGATACGATTCCATTATCACTAAACTCACATTGGTAGGGAAGGTGTTTCTTAGGGTCTTCGGAACAACAAGTAAAATCATATATTCACATAAATTCCAAGCATAGCATTGCAAACGATGAATTTGATCTAGTAAAAGTTTCCCTTTTTGAGATAAGCGGTGTCGCACATAACAAGCATGCTCATCTAAAGATTTGCCCTCAACTAAGCTAGTTGGGGTTTCAGCACCAGCACAAAGGATCCAAGTAAAAAGCTTCAGGAGTGTGGCAGATTTTGAGTGGTTCTTCAACCATTTGGTGTAGTACGTACAACTAATTTTTTTGGTATTTTGCGTTTCCTACCCATAACTAAAGATAGAAAACAACTTAGAACAGAAAATAAAAATTACTTCGAGATAAAGCAAACAAGCACACACGAGAATATTCACCCCACGCTATTGCTCCCCGGCAACGGTGGCAGAAAAAGGTCTTGATAACCCACAAGTATAGGGGATCAATTGTAGCCTCTTTCGATAAGTAAGAGTGTTGAACCCAACGAGGAGCTAAAGGTAGAACAAATATCCCCTCAAGTTCTATCGACAACCGATACAACTCTACGCACGCTTAATGTTCGCTTTACCTAGAACAAGTATGAAACTAGAAGTACTTTGTAGGTGTTGTTGGATAGGTATGCAAGAAAATAAAGAGCGTGTAAATAAAATCTAGGGGCAGTTTAGATAAAGACACAACTAAGTTAGTTTTAGTAGAGAGCTTTTTCTCACGAGAAAGTTAATTGTCCCTAGGAAATCGATAACTAGACCGGTAATCACTATTGCAATTTTATTTGAGGGAGAGGCATAAGCTAACATACTTTCTCTTCTTGGATCATATGCACTTATGTTTGGAACTCTAGCAAGCATCCGCAACTATTAAAGATCATTAAGGTAAAACCCAACAGTAGCATTAAAGCATCAAGTCCTCTTTATCCCATACGCAACAACCCCCTTACTCGGGTTTATGCTTCTGTCACTCAAGCAACCCACTATAAGCGAATCATGAACGTATTGCAACACCCTACAGTGGGAATCCCTCACGCTTGCGCGACATGGAGAGCACCATAGGACAACACCAATAATAAAACATGCAACTCAAACCAATCACGATCATCAATTAACCCATAGGACAAAACAAATCTACTCAAACATCATAGGATAGCCATACATCATCGGGAAATAATATGTAGCGTTGATCACCATGTGTAAGTAGATATTACAGCGGGTAAAAGAGGGGTTACACCGCTGCATAGAGGGGGGAAGAGTTGGTGATGACGGCGGTGAAGTTGTTGGTGTAGATTGCGGTGATGATGATGGCCCCGGCGGCGTTCCGGCGCCACCGGAAGAGAGGGGGACACGCCCCCCCTTCTTCTTCTTCTTCTTCCTTGACCTTCTCCCTAGATGGGAGAAGGGTTTCCCCTCTAGTCCATGGTCTCCATGGTGTGGGAGGGGCGAGAGCCCCTCCGAGATTGGATCTGTCTCTCTGTCTCTCTCTGTTTCTGCGTTCCTAGATCTGGCCTTTCACAGTTTCTTTTATAACCGGAGATCCGTAACTCCGATTGGGCTGAATTTTGGACACGATCTCTATCCGGAAATTAGCTTTCTTGTGGCGAATGAAGGGCTCCAACCGCCTTACGGGGTGGCCACGAGGGTCCAGGGCGCGCCTGACCCCCTGGGGCGTGCCCCCCTGCCTCGTGCCCCCCTCGGGTATCGTATCGCGTTGATTCTTCTTCCCAAAAATCACATATATTCCAAAAAAATCTCTGTCTGTTTTTATCCCGTTTGGACTCCGTTTGATATGGATTTTCTGTGAAACAAAAAACATGCAACAAACAGGAACTGGCACTGGGCACTGGATCAATGTGTTAGTCCCAAAAATGGTATAAAAAGTTGCCAAAAGTATATGAAAGTTGTATAATATTGGCATGGAACAATAAAAAATTATAGATACGACGGAGACGTATCAGCATCCCCAAGCTTAATTCCTGCTCGTCCTCGGGTAGGTAAATGATAAAAAAGATAATTTTTGATGTGGAATGCTACCTAGCATAATCTTGATCATGTAATCTAATCATGGCATGAATATTAATACACGAGTGATTGAAAGCAATAGTCTATCATTTGACATTAAGACAATAATACTTCAAGCATACTAATCAAGCAATCATGTCTTTTCAAAATAACATGGCCAAAGAAAGTTATCCCTACAAAATCATATAGTCTGGCTATGCTCCATCTTTACCACACAAAATATTCACATCATGCACAACCCCGATGACAAGCCAAGCAATTGTTTCATACTTTTGATGTTCTCAAACCTTTTCAACTTTCACGCAATACATGAGCGTGAGCCATGGACATAGCACTATAGGTGGAATAGAATATGATGGTGGAGGTTGTATGGAGAAGACAAAAAAGGGAGAAAGTCTCACATCGACGCGGCTAATCAACGGGCTATGGTGATGCCCATCAATTGATGTCAATGCGAGGCGTAGGGATTGCCATGCAACAGATGCACTAGAGCTATAAGTGTATGAAAGCTCAAACTGGAAACTAAGTGGGTGTGCATCCAACTTGGTTGATCATGAAGACCTAGGGCACTTGGGGAAGCCCATCGTTGGAATATACAAGCCAAGTTCTATAATGAAAATTCCCACTAGTATATAAAAGTGATAACTCAAGAGACTCTCTATATGAAGAACATGGTGCTACTTTGAAGCACAAGTGTGGTAAAAGGATAGTAACATTGCACCTTTTTTCTTTTCCTTTTTTTGTCGGGCTTCTTTAGCCCCCTTTTTTTATTTAGGCTTCTTTGGCCTCTTTTTTTTCTTGGGGCAATGCTCTAATAATGATGATCATCACACTTTTATTTACTTACAACTCGATACTAGAACAAAGATATGACTCTATATGAATGCCTCCGGCGGTGTACCGGGATGCGCAATGATCTAGCGTAGCAATGAAATAAAAAACGGACAAGCCAATGGAAACATCATGCTACCTATCTTACGATCATGCAAAGCAATATGACAATTAATGCTCAAGTCATGTATATGATGATGATGGAAGTTGCATGGCAATATATCTCGGAATGGCTATGGAAATGCCATGATAGGTAGGTATGGTGGCTGTTTTGAGGAAGATATAAGGATGCTTATGTGTGATAGAGTGTATCATATCACGGGGTTTGGATGCACCGGCGAAGTTTTCACCAACTCTCGAGGTGAGAAAGGGCAGTGCACGATACCGAAGAGGCTAGCAATGATGGAAGGGTGAGAGTGCGTATAATCCATGGACTCAACATTAGTCATAAAGAACTCACATAATTATTGCAAAAATATATTAGTCATTGAAACAAAGTACTACACGCATGCTCCTAGGGGGGTAGATTGGTAGGAAAAGACCATCGCTCGTCCCCGACCGCCACTCATAAGGAAGACAATCAATAAATACCTCATGCTCCAACTTCGTTACATAACGGTTCACCATACGTGCATGCTACGGGAATCACAAACTTCAACATAAGTATTTATACAATCCACAACTACCCACTAGCATGACTCTAATATCACCATCTTTATATCGCAAAACTATTGCAAGGAATCAAACATATCATATTCAGGGATCTACAAGTTTTATGTAGGATTTTATGACTAACCATGTGAATCACCAATTCCTGTCATCTCTCTAAATAGATATAAGTGAAGCAAGAGAGTTTAATTCTTTCTACAAAAGATATGCCCATGCTCTAACAAATATAAGTGAAGCAAAAGAGCATTCTACAAATGGCGTTTTTCTATGTGAAGAGAAACAGGCAATCCAAACTTCAAATGATATAAGTGAAGCACATGAAGCATTCATAAAGCCATACTCAAAAGATATAAGTGACGTGTAAAGAGCATTCTATAAATCAACCATGGACTATCTCATACCAGCATGGTGCATAAAAGAAAAGTGAAAACCATTTGCAACAGACGCTCCAAGATTTGCACATATCGCATGAACGAAACGAATCCGAAAACATACCAATACTTGTTGAAGAAAGATGGGATGCCTTCCGGGGCATCCCCAAGCTTAGACGCTTGTGTCTCCTTGAATATTTGCTTGGGGTGCCTTGGGCATCCCCAAGCTTGAGCTCTTGCCTCTCCTTCTCCTCACATAGAGACATCCTCGATCTTCGAACACTTCATCCACACAAAACTCAACAGAAAGCTCGGTAAGATCCGTTAGTATAATAAAGCAAATCACTACTCTAAGCACTATTGCAATGTCACAGCCCTAGAATTTGATTGCAAATAGTTGCATAAGCATCCATGCATCATGTCTAAATTTATTTGAAACTTGAAATGGGGATGATTCAAACCCTAGCATCAATAAAATTCAAATAGGTTCAACTAAAATATTTTTCAGTGAACCCAAAATGTCTTTAAAAAATGTTCATTATTTATGGAAAATGGTGAAAACCGTAACAGAGATGATGCCCATTTTTGCTTGACATTTAGGGTCATTGAATTAAATCAATAGGTATTTGAGTTGGGGTTATTAATGCCTATAATTATTTTTGTAACTCCAATAATTCTGAAAATTATTGTGAGGCTTTGGATTAATCCAAATAGTTCACACAATAAATTTACAGAAGCAACAAAATTGAATTTGGTGGTGAAACTAAATTCAAAAACAGGCTAAATAAAAACAGTAAATGGAAAAGAATTAGAAAAGGTTGAAAAAATAAGGAAGCAAACCTGGCCCTACTTACCTGGCGGCCCAGTTGGCCAGCCCAGCCCACCAGGGGCGTTGTGGTCTTCTTCAACCTCTGCCAGTAGGCAAATGCGAAGTCAAGCACGCGCGCGCTGGGAGGTCGCCACCTCCTGCTTCGCGCTGGAGGTTCATCCCTCTCCCTTCTCCGCACCTGGAGACGTCCCGTAACCCCCCTGCACCTCTCCCCTCTCTCTGGTCGTTCTCCCTCCTTCCCCTCGCGTTCCCGCAGCCACCCGAGAGCCAGCCGTCGCCGCCGTGCTTCGCTCGCGTGGCCGCCGTCGTCACCAAGCGCCACCGGCCGGCCCAGAGCTACGCTGTGCTGAGCCACGTCTCGCCGCCGAAGATCACGAGCCCGGAGGCCCTACATCCTCGTCGCCATCATCGTCTCCTTCCTTGGGCGCCCGAGATCGCTGTCGTCAGTTTGCTTTGCTCGAGCCGTCCCCGAGCCCGCTGAGACCTCCACCGACCTCTCTGTGAGCTCCTCTGCCTCTCCCCCTAGCTTCCGTTCTCATTTGGCCGCCGAAGCCGCCGTTCCCATCCTGGCCGAGAACCACCGCCGCCACGGACTCGTTTCCGACGAGCTCCGGCGCCCCCGCACCCAGCCGCCTGCTTCCCTGGATGCGGGCGTGCTCGGGCTACCTCCTGGTGCCCTTAGCCGCCGCTCCCGAGGCTTCAAACGCGGACTCCACCGCGACCAATGGTCGCCGGCGACGAGCCGTCGCCTGAGCCACTAATCGGTGGCCCCCGCCGGTCAGGAGATTAGTTAAGGCTAATCACCTCCCCCCTTAGTGACACTGACGGGTGGCCCCTGCTCGTTTAATTAGCGGGCAAAACAATTAGTTAGTTAAAATAACCCACTGTTAACACTGTGCCACTGACGTGTGGACCCCACATGTTAGGTTTGACCTGGACCTGGTCAGCTGACCTGCTGATGTCAGTCTAATGTCATGCTGACGCAGTAAGCATTTTCTGGAATATTTCTAATTCAAAAATGATTTGGAAATTTTAGAAAATGTTGCAAACTTTGAAAAATCATAGAAATTCAACCGTAACTCCAAATGAAATAAGTTATATATGAAAAATGATCAGAAAAATCCAAAGAATCTGTTTATAACATTTTCATGCATGTTTGAACAACCTAAAGCTGCTGTATAAGACAATTTGAATGAATGACATTTAAATAACCACATGTGGAGTTTGAATTTGAATCTTGTATTCAAACCAACTCCATTTAAATTGTTGCTAGCTGCATAGCCCAAATCACAGCATATTGCCATGTCATGATCATGCATCATATATTTGCAATGCATTGATTGTGTTCTTTCTATGTTGCCGGTGGTTGTTCCCCCTCAGTAGACGTATGTGCCGACGATGAGTTCGATGACACTGATGAAGAGCTATACTATCTTCAGAAGTGCCAGGCAAGCAAAACCCCCTTGTTCATTCCGATACAATCCCACTCTCTCGCTCCTGCTCTCTTTTTCTACATTAGGACAACAACATTTCAACTGTTACATGCTGCGGTAGTTGAACCCCTTTCCTCTGCATGACCTATCATTGCCACAGTAAATAGATGAAACCCACTAGCATGAGTAGGAGTTGTTTGAGCCCTGATGTGCCTACTCATTCATTCTTGTTTGTCATGCCTGCTATTGCTTAGAGTTCTGTCAGGTCTGATTCATCGGGGATGAATTGGAAAGTAGTGATCATGTCCTACTATTGAGAGCTAAGTGTGTGAACACGATTTGGTAAAGGTAGCGGTGAGAGGCCATGTAGGAGTACATGGTGGGTTGTCTCATTGAAACCGTCCTTAGGAACTGAGTTCTGTGTTGTGATCCATGAACACTTACTACCACACATTGGGCTCCGGGCACTCCAAGCTCTCTCGACTTATTAATCAACCTGATCTCTGTCCAGGAGTTGCAACTAGTTTCTGGTGTTTGTAGGTAGTGTTAGTAGTCTACCAAGTAGCACCCGGTACAGGTGGGCTTGGGACAGACTAGGCACCGTGGCCGGGTATACCAAGCGTCGCCCGTTTGGTGGGCTTGGGAACCCTGCACACATCGTTTGGGGCCGTGAGTGACACCTCGGCCGGATCTCCTTGGGGATGGAACCTGAATAGGCGATAAACCTGGACTAGAGACTTGTGTGGTTAGTCAGGTCGTGGCCGACTCCCTCGACAGGCTTCCGCTTGAAGGTTGCCGAGATACACGACGTGTACATGGTGGTAAGTGGCGAGAGCGTGTGTGAAGAAGTACACCCCTGCAGGGTTAACATGTTCTATTCGAATAGCCGTGTCCACGGTAAAGGACTTCTGGGTTGCCTGTACAGTTCATAGACAAGTGAAAGTGGATACCCTAAAATGCGCAAGATAAGCGTGAGTGCTATGGATGGCGTTCTCGTAGGTAGACGGAAGCGGATCCATAGTGGTGTATTGATATGGTGAATATGTGGACTCATGTGTGCCACCTCAAAAGAGTTACTTGCAGTCGTAGTTTAGGATAGCCACCGAGTCAATGCTGGCTTGCTGCAGTTTAACTCCACCACCCCTTTGTTGATACCGAGGCATATGTAGTTAGTTCTGATGTAAGTCTTGCTGGGTACATTTGTATTCACGTTTGCTTAATATATGTTTTTGCAGAGAGACTTCAGTCTCGCTAGTACTTCCGTGTGGACTTTGACGTTTAGCTTGTAACCTCAGCTACGATCTTGTGCCCTCGGCAGGGTCTTGTAGATAGTCAGGCTTCTCAGCCTTTTTCATTTGTAGTTGTCTGTACTCAGACAAGTTAAGCTTCCGCATGTGCTTATTGCTTGTATGGCTTGAATGCTGGGTCATCAGACCCATGTTTGTAATATCTGGCTCCTCGGAGCCTAATGAATAAATACTTTGAGTCGTAGAGTTTTGTTCTGATGCCATGTTGTATTTACACATATCGAGCATATTGTGTGTATGATTGAAATGCTTGGTATGTGTGGCATCTGACAACCTAGTTATCTATTCTTGGTAGCCTCTCTTATGGGGAAATGTAGTCTAGTGCTTCCGCCGAGCCATGGTAGTCTACTACATCCCGGTTTACCGGAGTCCTGTTAGCCCAGTTGCTACTGCTCCGGAACACTTAGACTGGCCGGCATGTGTCCTTCTTCGATCCTGTGTCTGTCCCTTCGGGGAAATGTCACGCGGTGTCTTTCGGAGTCCTGTTAGCCTGCTACAGACCGGATTTCCGGAGTCCTGCTAGCCCGGTTGCTACAACCCAAATTCACTCGCTGATGACCGACACGTTCGTTGCTGGGTCATGTATGCCTGTCCTTGTAAGTTAGTGCCACTTTGGGTTCACGGCTAGTCATGTCGGCCCGGGTTCTCTGTCATATGGATGCTAGCGACACTATCATATACGTGAGCCAAAAGGCACCAACGGTCCCAGGCCAGGTAAGGTGGCACCCGTGGGGATATCGTGCGTGAGGCCGCAAAGTGATATGATGTGTCACATGCTAGATCAATGTGGCTTAGGATCGGGGTCCTGACAGCTTTGGTATCAGAGCCTGACTGCCTGTAGCATTACCAAGCCAAACTGGTCGAAGTCGAGTCCAGAAATGCTTTAGTTATATAAGGGAATTGATTGTGGAAGGGAACGTAAGGCTCTTTTTACTCCTTTACCTTATGCCCTTCTGATCTGAGTTAACCTCTTCTTTTCTACGGGGATTAAGAACTAGGCTTCTCATATTTCTATCAGGATCACGTGTTACTAATCCGTAGACTTATAGGATTGATGGTTTCAAGCCCCAGTTCTATTCCTACTACTTTCGTGTGTTGTTAGTTAATCTCAGAACCTTGATATTGTGATGTTGAGTGGTTATGCCACCATTTTTGCAGGATGTCTCAAATATTTTTGAGCATTTACAACCGTTATGCTGTTCGAGTCATCCCAGGTTTCTCAATAGTCTGATGCATTTGCAAATCCTTCCTCCCAGTTCCCAATATCCTTTTGGGCCAGATTAAGCACACTAAACGGTTTGTTGAGGTACTACATTGCCTTGACATATATGTTGGAGCTAGTATTTGACCCTAGGCATCCTAGAGAACCACCCGTAATCAAGCAATGCTTCATATTCCTAGTGTGATGATTCTGGCCATTACTCTCGAAAGCATCCCGTGATGCCATTTAGTTAGTAGGCATTCTATTTCTGGGTTTTGAACGCGAGATTCACCCTACTTACTTCATATTGATAGTGTTTGCTAGTTCCTTTAGGATATTAGTAACCTTTGCGATAGTCCTCGAGGTTTGTGGTATATCATTCTTCCAATACCATGAACCATCCTCAGCAGAAGTTCTTTTGAACCAAAAATATCACAACCAGAGTGCTCTTGACGAGTTCTCGATTAGATATTGTGAACCTGCCAGCCCTTCATCTTCTGCATGAGTTATCCGGAAGAAATATGTTGAACTTGTTCGACATACTAATCTATGCGTCCACAACTCAGAAAATTATATATTCCTTTGAGTTGTTCTCTTTAGTTGTATTGTGACCTCCGTATAACATTTGATAGTCAAGAGTATGCGTGCATCGTTCATCGATGCCTATTACTCTTGTGGTCCGTCAAGCCATTCTATTCCGGAATGAGTAGGAGAAACAAACTCCAGTACCTTGTCCATTCCGTGGATTGGGTCAAACTAGTTGTATTTCGCAGATCAAAATGCCAATCCAGCTTTTGCTCTGTTCTACCCTGGAGTATTACCCCCTTTATGTCAGGACTGTCATGAGAATTGCACCATCTCTTATGAATTCTTGATGCAGTGATACTTCTCGCCATCATTGTTTCATTCCTCGGTTCTGTGTTATTGTAACCGGAATGCCAACAAGTGAACTATGATGCGTGAAATCAATACTCCTAGCAACTCCGTTGCTTGGTAGTTAATGGACAATACTCTCATTCTTAGCATGCTGATTATTGAATCATCATCCTATGATTGATCGTGCTACCTAGTCCATATTTCTGGTGCACATTTCGATCAATGAGTTAGGTTTGTGCCAATCCCTCGCTTATTTGATCATATCGTCTTGCCCTGAAAAGCAGGATTATTCCCGAGCTTAATAACATATCGGTGGTTCGTGATTTTCTGAATATCCTCTCGGAAGTATCACCAGGTTGTCCCCTGACCGTTATGTTGAGCTCGCGTTCAAGTTGGTTTTCTTATAAACCACCCCTTCCCCAAGAATCTGTGTTGGATATCCCTGAGCTAGTTGGTTGAGCTAGACAACAACTTGGAGAGTTGGAAGATGAAAGCTTGTCCCACCTAGTTCATCTCCAAAGGGATATCCTTGTGTTTGTGTGTTTGTTGAAGAAAGATGATATCTTCATCGATTGATCCTGGTGATCAATTGTCGGCACTATTGTCTTATCCAATCTTTGATTTGCGCATGGGCTATCGTCAAATCAAATCAGGACCAATGATGTTCGTAATGTTGTCTTACTCGTGGTTGATCCCTCAAGCATACACCATTACATCTTTTGGTCTGACCAATGCTATCACCGTGTTCACTTAATTGTGGAATTCCACCTATATGGAAGCCTGGATGGATTTTTGTTGAGCCCATTGACAACATTTTCATCTTATCCATGATTCATGCTGGACATCTATGTTAGTGTTGGAAACTTTTATAAGCATTATCTTCATGTCCCGTTCATAAAGCATATGTTTGGATGAAAGAAGTTACTTCCTCTAGTTCAAGTGCATTTGAAGCAAGTTGCCGCCGTGAAGTCGAGAAAGCTTGTATTTTGCTTCCTTTGGAACCATCCCAAGTCAGTCATGCACGTGCGAAGCATTCTATGGTCTGATAGACTGATCATCTCCATTCCATATGTAATCCCTAGTACACCAAGCCACTGATTGACTTGTTCAAGGAGAAGAAGTTCCTTCATAAGAGCTAATCATATGACTTATGCAAGGGCTTCGCTCCCCGCAATGATGGTTCCCAACTTGAACTCGGTAGTGTTTTATTATAAGATTACTGTGTGGTCATGCTTGTCTGGGACAGCGTGTTCACATGTGTTTAGCAGAGCCAACTCATGTTTTGGAGCTTGCTATCGTAGTTCATCTCCTGAGAATCTCGCAACGTCATCTCGTCGATTTGTGTTGCAAACTTTCTTTTCCAGACAAGCTGTCTGAAATATTTCATTACCAACCATATCTGAATATTAGGCAGATATGATGGTTGGAACATTCCCAACATTTGCATTTTGTTCCCAGCTTGCACCCGTAACTGTACCATCTTACCATGGGTTGACCTTCTCGACAATTGTTGTCTGGGACCATCTTCAAAAGTGAGCTTATCTTGGCCCTATCCTTTCTCGATGAGAAGAAGAAATCATCCATTGCATTGTCTTCAACAAGGTAGTCCACATCATTCATTCTAGCCCGAGTATGCCATTCTTTCGAATTCCTTCAAATGATCAATTGTGATTTTCCTTAGGCTGGTATAGAGAGTTTCAATGATCTCTGTATCAAAAGTAATTATTTTGCCACTTAAGGGAATAATTCTATGAGTCACCTCCCCTAGGGTGCCCCAATATGGAATCATGGCAATTATCTCCTTGCTACGTTGAAATATGCATCATCTTACTCAAGCGTGGAATTGTGCCCACCGAATTGAACCGTCGTCATCTGTTTCTTACATCTCATTCCATCAGTTGATCATGACTTGCTCGATCTTCGAGAAGATCGATTCTTGTAGGGTTCCTTTCTGTCATATCGTGTTGGACAAAGATCTTGAAAGCAAAGATGTCAAGATCAATATGAAGCAATGAATCAACATCTTCGAGAAGGGCAGTTGGACCGAGAAGATTATGTTGGCTTTGTTTCCCCTTTGTCTTCTTACCTCATGTCTTGAATCTCGGGACGAGATTCTTGTTAGTGGGGGTGAGATGTCACAGCCCTAGAATTTGATTGCAAATAGTTGCATAAGCATCCATGCATCATGTCTTAATTTATTTGAAACTTGAAATGGGGATGGTTCAAACCCTAGCATCAATATAATTCAAATAGGTTCAACTAAAATATTTTTCAGTGAACCCAAAATGTCTTTAAAAAATGTTCATTATTTATGGAAAAGGGTGAACACCTAAGCAGAAATGATGCCCATTTTTGCTTGACATTTATGGTCATTGAATTAAATCAATAGGTATTTGAGTTGGGGTTATAAATGCCTATAATTATTTTTGTAACTCCAATAATTCTAAAAATTATTGTGAGGCTTTGGATTAATCCAAATAGTTCACACAATAAATTTACAGAAGCAACAAAATTGAATTTGGTGGTGAAACTAAATTCAAAAACAAATTACAGAAAAATAGTAAATGGAAAAGAATTAGAAAAGGTTAAATAAAATAAGGAAGCAAACCTGGCCCTACTTACCTGGCGGCCCAGTTGGCCAGCCCAGCCCATCAGGGGTGTTGTGGTCTTCTTCAACCTCTGCCAGTAGGCAGAGGCGAAGTCACGCACGCGCGCGCTGGGAGGTCGCCACCTCCTGCTTCGCGCTGGAGGCTCATCCCTCTCCCTTCTCCGCACTTGGAGATGTCCCGTGACCCCCCTGCACCTCTCCCCTCTCTCTAGTCGTTCTCCCTCCTTCCCCTTGTGTTCCCGCAGGCACCCGAGAGCCAGCCGTCGCCGCCGTGCTTCGCTCGCGTGGCCGTCGTCGTCACCAAGCGCCACCGGCCGGCCCTAGAGCTACGCCGTGCCGAGCCACGTCTCGCCGCCGAAGAGGCCCTGCATCCTCATCGCCATCATCGTCTCCTTCCTCGGGCGCCCGAGATCACCGTTCTCGGTTTGCTTCGCTCGAGCCATCCCCGAGCCCGCTGAGACCTCTGCCGACCTCTCTGTGAGCTCCTCTGCCTCTCCCCCTAGCTTCCGTTCTCGTTTGGCCGCCGAAGCCGCCGTTCCCATCCTGGCCGAGAACCACCGCCGCCACGGACTCGTTTCCGACGAGCTCCGGCGCCCCCGCACCCAGCCGCCTGCTTCCCTGGATGCATGCGTGCTCGGGCTACCTCCTGGTGCCCGTAGCCGCCGCTCCCGAGGCCTTAGTGACACTGACGGGTGGCCCCTGCTTGTTTAATTAGCGGTCAAAAGAATTAGTTAGTTAAAATAACCCACTGTTAACACTGTGCCACTGACGTGTGGACCCCACACGTCAGGTTTGACCTGGACCTGGTCAGCTGACCTGTGATCTCAGTCTGATGTCATGCTGACGCAGTAAGCATTTTCTGGAATATTTCTAATTCAAAAATGATTTGGAAATTTCAAAAAATGTTGCAAACTTTGAAAAATCATAGAAATTCAACCGTAACTCCAAATGAAATAAGTTATATATGAAAAATGATCAAAAAATCCAAAGAATCTGTTTATAGCATTTTCATGCATGTTTGAACAACCTAAAGCTGCTATATAAGACAATTTGAATGAATGACATTCAAATAACCACATGTGGAGTTTGAATTTGAATCTTGTATTCAAACCAACTCCATTTAAATTGTTGCTAGCTACATTAGCCCAAATCACAGCATATTGCCATGTCATGATCATGCATCATATTGTTGCATTGCATTGATTGTGTTCTTTCTATGTTGCCGGTGGTTGTTCCCCCTCAGTAGACGTATGTTCTGACGATGAGTTCGATGACACTGATGAAGAGCTATACTATCTTCAGAAGTGCCAGGCAAGCAAAACCCCCTTGTTCATTCTGATACAATCCCACTCTCTCGCTCCTGCTCTCTTTTACTGCATTAGGACAACAATGTTTCAACTGTTACATGATGCGGTAGTTGAACCCCTTTCCTCTGCATGACCTGTCATTGCCACAGTTAATAGATGAAACCCACTAGCATGAGTAGGAGTTGTTTGAGCCCTGATGTGCTTGCTCATTCATGCTTGTTTGTCATGCCTGCTATTGCTTAGAGTTGTGTCAGGTTTGATTCATCGGGGATGAATTGGAAAGTTGTGATCGTGTCCTACTATTGAGAGCTAAGTGTGTGAACACGATTTGGTAAAGGTAGCGGTGAGAGGTCATGTACGAGTACATGGTGGGTTGTCTCATTGAACCCGTCCCCAGGAACTGAGTTCTGTGTTTGTGATCCATGAACAGTTACTACCACACATTGGGCTCCGAGCACTCCAAGCTCTCTCGACTTATTAATCAACCTGATCTCTGTCCAGGAGTTGCAACTAGTTTCTGGTGTTTGTAGGTAGTGTTAGTAGTCTACCAAGTGGCACCTGGTACAGGTGGGCTTGGGACAGACTAGGCACCGTGGCCGGATATACCAAGCATCGCCCGTTTGGTGGGCTTGTGAACCCTGTACACATCGTTTGGGGTCGTGAGCGACACCCCGGCCGGATCTCCTTGCGGATGGAACCCGAATAGGCGATAAACCTGGACTAGAGACTTGTGTGGTTAGTCAGGTCGTGGCCGACTCCCTCGCCAGGCTTCCGCTTGAAGGTTGCCGAGATACACGACGTGTACATGGTGGTAAGTGGCGAGAGCGTGTGTGAAGAAGTACACCCCTGCAGGGTTAACATGTTCTATTCGAATAGCCGTGTCCATGGTAAAGGACTTCTGGGTTGCCTGTTCAGTTCATAGACAAGTGAAAGTGGATACTCTAAAATGTGCAAGATAAGCGTGAGTGCTATGGATGGCGTTCTCGTAGGGAGACGGAAGCGGATCCATAGTGTTGTATTGATATGGTGAATATGTGGACTCGTGTGCGCCACCTCAAAAGAGTTACTTGCAGTCGTAGTTTAGGATAGCCACCGAGTCAAAGCTGGCTTGCTGCAGTTTAACTCCACCACCCCTTTGTTGATACCGATGCATATGTAGTTAGTTCTGATGTAAGTCTTGCTGGGTACATTTGTACTCACGTTTGCTTAATATATTTTTGTGCAGAGAGACTTCCGTCTCGCTAGTAGTTCCACGTGGACTTCGACATTTAGCTTGTAACCTCAGCTACGATCTTGTGCCCTCGGCAGGGTCTTATAGGTAGTCAGGCTTCTCAGCATTTTTCATTTGTAGTTGTCTGTACTCAGACAAGTTAAGCTTCCGCATGTGCTTATTGCTTGTATGGCTTGAATGCTGGGTCATCAGACCCATGTTTGTAATATCTGGCTCCTCGGAGCCTAATGAATAAATACTTTGAGTCGTAGAGTTTTGTTGTGATGCCATGTTGTATTTACGCATATCGAACATATTGTGTGTATGATCGAAATGCTTGGTATGTGTGGGATCCGACAACCTTGTTGTCTATCCTTGGTAGCCTCTCTTATGGGGAAATGTAGTCTAGTGCTTCCGCCGAGCCATGGTAGTCTGCTACAGCCCGGTTTACCGGAGTCCTGTTAGCCCAGTTGCTACTGCTCTGGAACACTTAGACTGGCCGGCATGTGTCCTTCTTCGATCCTGTGTCTGTCCCTTCGGGGAAATGTCATGCGGTGTCTTTCGGAGTCCTGTTAGCCTGCTACAGCCCGGATTTCCGGAGTGCTGCTAGCCCAGTTGCTACAGCAGGAATTCACTCGCTGATGATCGACACGTTCGTTGCTGGGTCATGTATGCCTGTCCCTGTAAGTTAGTGCCACTTTGGGTTCACGACTAGTCATGTCGGCCCGGGTTCTCTGTCATATGGATGCTAGCGACACTATCATATACGTGAGCCAAAAGGCGCAAAAGGTCCCGGGCCAGGTAAGGTGGCACTCGTGGGGATACCGTGCGTGAGGCCGCAAAGTGATATGATGTGTTACATGCTAGATCAATGTGGCTTAGGATGGGGGTCCTGACATGCAAACCAGTTCATATTTTTTTGGCACTGTAGCTACTGTAATATAACTTTTCCATGGCTTAATCCACTGATAGAAATTGATAGTTTCATCAAAACAAGCAAACTATGCATCAAAAACAGAATCTGTCTTAAACAGGATAGTCTGTAGTAATCTGAACATTCACCATACTTATGTTACTCCAAAGTTTGTGCCAGAATTAGGAAAAATAGACAATTTGTATAGAAAGACAGTGTAAAAAGTTTCAGAACCATTTGACCTTCCAGTAAAAAATGTAAAATCGCGCAGTACAGCCAAAGTTTCTGTTCTGCACCGCACAAACCAACAAGCATTGTAAACATCCTAAAGGCAAACCTTGGCACATTATTTTTATTATACAATGGAATTGTACAAGGGGATAATTATTTTTGTTGAAAAGTTTCTATAATCAAGATTCACAAAGTTTCCGTGAGCATGAACAAAGTTCAAGGCTAGCTCCCACTTTAACAATGCTCGTCTTTCTCACTCTCACTTTCTTTTTTTGACAAAGTTTAGGTTCCCCTCTTTATTTTTTTGTTTTTAAACTTTATAAAAGCACGCAACAGAAATAAATGACTCTCTAAAACTTTCGGGTTGTCTCCCTGGCAGCGCTTTCTTTAAATCCATTAAGCTAGGCATATAGTGCTCAAGTAATGGATCCACCCGGATCCCAAGGTATATCAAAGACAATTTTAATTAACAATGATATGTGATTTAGTAGTGAGCACAAAGTAACATATATCATGTAATGACGAAGTCTAACTCTCTTCCTATGCATCGGCATGTCATAAAAGAACAATTCATGCACACATAGTATAGGCCAATGCATAGTATAAACAGTTTCTTGCAATTTTTTCGTGTTGGAAACATAAAGAGGCGGAGATGTAGTTCCCCTCTCATAATAATTGCAAGTAGGAGCAGAAAGCACATGCATATTATATCTATCAAAATCATCATGTGTAGTAGTAAAACTCAACCCATCAATATAATCCTTAATAAGGGCAAACTTCTCCGATATAGTGTAGTTTGGAGAATTCAAAAAGATAATAGGACTATCATGCGTGGGTGCAATAGCAACAATTTCATGTTTAACATAAGGAACTATAGCAAGTTCATCTCCATAAGCATAATTCATATTGGCATCTTGGCCACAAGCATAGCAAGCATCATCAAAAAGGGATATTTCAAAAGAATCAGCGGGATCATAACAGTCATCATAGCAATCATCCTTCGGTAAGCACGAAGGGAAATTAAACAATGTATGAGTTGAAGAGTTACTCTCATTAGAAGGTGGGCACGGGTAGCTAATCCGCTCTTCCTCCTTTTGTTCTTCGCTCTCCTCATCATCTTTTTCATCCAATGAGCTCACAGTTTCATCAATTTCTTCTTCCATAGACTCCTGCAAAATATTAGTCTCTCCTTGGACAGCGGAGACCCTCTCAATAAAATCATCAATATCGGAATTGAATTCATCATTCTCATAGCAATATTTAAGTATAGCAAAATTTTCAGATTTGTGAAGAGTAGCACCATACTTTCCAATCAAAGAAGCAATTTCATAAGCACCCTTAAAAGAAACAAATTCTTCAATTTGTTCAACATCATAGTAATTATAAACACCCTTAGCATACGAAGATATGATTCCAATATCACTAAACTCACATTGGTAGGGAAGGTGTTTCTTAGGGTCTTCAGAACAACAAGTAAAATCATATATTTCACATAAATTCCAAGCATAGCATTGCAAACGATGAATTTGATCCAGTAAAAGTTTCCCTTTTTGAGATAAGCGGTGTCGCACATAACAAGCATGCTCATCTAAAGATTTTCCCTCAACTAAGCTAGTTGGGTTTTCAGCACGAGCACAAAGGGATCAAAGATGATCCAAGTAAAAAGCTTCAGGAGTGTGATAGATTTTGAGTGGTTCTTCAACCATTGGTGTAGTAGGTACAACTAATTTTTTAGGTATTTTGCATTTCCTACCCATAACTAAAGATAGAAAACAACTTAGAGCAGCAAATAAAAATTACTTAGAGATAAAGCAAACAAGCACACACGAGAATATTCACCCCACGCTATTGCTCCCCGGCAACGGCGGCAGAAAAAGGTCTTGATAACCCACAAGTATAGGGGGTCAATTGTAGCATTTTCCGATAAGTAAGAGTGTCGAACCCAACGAGGAGCTAAAGGTAGAACAAATATTCCCTCAAGTTCTATCGACCACCGATACAAGTCTACGCACGCTTAATGTTCTCTTTACCTAGAACAAGTATGAAACTAGAAGTACTTTGTAGGTGTTGTTGGATAGGTTTGCAAGAAAATAAAGAGCGCGTAAATAAAATCTAGGGGCAGTTTAGATAAAGACACAACTAAGTTAGTTTTAGTAGAGAGCTTTTTCTCACGAGAAAGTTATTTGTCCCTAGGCAATCGATAACTAGACCGGTAATCACTATTGCAATTTTATTTGAGGGAGAGGCATAAGCTAACATACTTTCTCTTCTTGGATCATATGCACTTATGATTGGAACTCTAGCAAGCATCCGCAACTACTAAAGATCATTAAGGTAAAACCCAACCGTAGCATTAAAGCATCAAGTCCTCTTTATCTCATACGCAACAACCCCCTTACTCGGGTTTATGCTTCTGTCACTCAAGCAACCCACTATAAGCGAATCATGAACGTATTGCAACACCCTACATCGGGAATCCCTCACGCTTGCGCGACACGGAGAGCACCATAGGACAGCACCAATAATAAAACATGCAACTCAAACCAATCACGATCATCAATTAACCCATAGGACAAAACAGATCTACTCAAACATCATAGGATAGCCATACATCATTGGGAAATAATATATAGCGTTGAGAACCATGTTTAAATAGAGATTACAACGGGTAAAAGAGGCGTTATACCACTGAATAGAGGGGGGAAGAGTTGCTGATGACGACGGTGAAGTTGTTGGTGTAGATTGCGGTGATGATGATGGCCCCGGCAGCGTTCCGGCACCACCGAAAGAGAGGGGGAGAGGGCCCCCCTTCTTCTTCTTCCTTGACCTTCTCCCTAGATGGGAAGGGTTTCCCCTCTGGTCCATGGTCTCCATGGCGTGGGAGGGGCGAGAGCCCCTCCGAGATTGGATCTGTCTCTCTGTCTCTCTCTGTTTCTGCGTTCCCAGATCTTGCCTTTCACCGTTTCTTTCATAACCGGAGATCTGTAACTCCGATTGGGCTGAATTTTGGACACGATCTCTATCCGGAAATTAGCTTTCTTAAGGTGAAAGAAGGGCTCCAACCGCCTTACGGGGTGGCCACAAGGGTCCAGGGCGCGCCCCCTGCCTCGTGGCCCGCTCGGGCATCATATCGCGTTGATTCGTCTTCCCAAAAATCACATATATTCCAAAAAAATCTGCGTCAGTTTTTATCCCATTTGGACTCCGTTTGATATGGATTTTCTGTGAAACAAAAAACATGCAATAAACAGGAACTTGCACTGGGTACTGGATCAATATGTTAGTCCCAAAAACAGTATAAAAAGTTGCCAAAAGTATATGAAAGTTGTATAATATTTGCATGGAACAATCAAAAATTATAGATACGACGGAGACGTATCACAAACCTGCCACTCACAGCCTCCATTCGCTCCAATAAGCTTGAGACCTGGACCGTCCAACCTTGTAGAGAAACCACCATGTTACGGAGGGGCTGAAACACCTCCTCCAAGTGAGAGGCGGCGAAGGCCTGCAACTCGCCACACAGCGCCTCTGCCTGAGCAGCGAACAGAGTTTGCATCAGCCCAAGTCAGCAGCACGGGAGTTTCCACGAAAGGCCTCCTGATCAAGTGCATCCAGATGGGCAACCACAGAGGCCCACGAGCCCTACAGCCGGCGAGGAGGAGTTGGAGGCGAGTGACTGCATGGGCGAGGCACTTGTGTGACACCCGGATAATTAAGCTACAGTAACCATCTACTAATGATGCCACGTCACCTCGATTAGTGTTGCTAATCTCGCGTTAGTTTGAAATCATTCAAATTCAAATTCAAAATCAAGCAAACAATAAAAGTTTTCAAATATTAAAACTAAAAATGTTCGGGGTGAGCCAAATAATGCATAGGTAAGTATGGTGGAGAAACCACACTTTTAGAAATGGTTTAAATACTTTAAAATATTTTAAACAGTAGCAAAAACAATTAGTTGAATGCCTTTTACAAAATATCAAATATTAAACTATTTTATTTGGTTGCCCAAACTTATGTGGCAGTAGCCTATTTATTAACACTAAATTAGGGACTACTTTTATAGTTTATAAAACTAAAATAAAAGAGGAACTAAAGTAAAACAGAAAACAGAAAAGGAAAATTAAACAAAAGTAAAATAAAGACAAAAGAAACCCCCCCTCGCTGGGCCTCGGCGCAGCTAGCCATCGAGCCAACCAGGCCGGCCCAGCCGCCCCCTATAACCCCCCCCCCCCCCCCGAGCCACCCTGAAACCCTAACCACTCCCACAACCTCCACTCCCCCCTTGCTCCACTTCCCCCCGATTTGGATCGGGGGCTGCGACCCCGTCGCCGCTCGCTATCGCCGGCGCCGCCCCTCTCGGACTCCTCCGCGCCCTCCTCTCCCTCGCGCGGCACCCGCCTGAAGCCTCGGCCTCGACTCGTAGCTGGCCCGACGCCATCGCCCGTCGTCGCCACCACCACATCGCCGGACCACCTCGCCGGACCGCCACCCCGTCGTCGACCCCGCCGCCGTCGTCCCCGTCGTCCTCCCCACGCCCCGCTGCCAAGGACCCTACGGACCCGCCGTGAGCTCCGACCTCCCCTCCTCTTTCCCCTGTTCCCCGCTCCCCTAGCGACCGCGCCATCCGTGCCTAGGGCCAGCCCTGCACCATGCCTCCTCTCTCCTCCCGCAGCCCTCCCCGCTCCGGCCGTCCTCGCCGACCACGCCCGCGGCCCCTGCTCGCCGGCCAGCACGAGCCCGCTGCCGGCCCAGCGCACGCACACCCCGCTGCTACCCCTTGTCGTGCACGACGCCGCGCCGTCGCCCCGTGTCGCGTCTCCGCCTTTGGCCCGGCAGGCCATCGCCGCGCCCGCGGCCAACTCCGGCCACCGTCGCCTCACCCCCTACTCGCCCGCGTGCATCCGCGCCTGCCGCTGCCACGGCCACCCCGTGCCTCCCCGGACGCGCCCTGCTCACCCCGCTCCGGCGACGCCCACGTCCGCCTGGCCCCGCTGTCGTCCCTGCCTGCTCGGCCCCGCCGCTCGCCGGTACAGGCCGGTCCTCCCCGACCTCGCCGTCCCTGCCCAGGGCTGTCGTGCCTGTCGCCGCCCCGCGCACCCCTGGGCGTGCGCCCGCTTGGGCTGGCGCCCGACGCCCATCTCCGCCTCGGCGCCCGTTAGCCCGCGCTCGATTGGCCCCGTGGGCCAATGACAAGTGGGGCCCCGCGCCCAGAATGTTTTATAATAAAAAAATTAATTAATTAAAGATTTAATTCGGCCTAATTAATTAACCTAATCACTTAATTAAATTAACTCATCATGTTTAGTTAGTCTTAGACAATGACAGTGGGACCCACATGTCAGTTTGACTAGGTCAACTCACTAGTTGACTGCTGAATCACCCTGACATCATGCTGACGTCATAATTATATTTTCTAATTAAATCAATTCTGTTAATTCTAAAAATGAATTAAATATTTAAAAAATTAATATAAAATAATCTGTAACTCGGATGAAAATACTTTGTACATGAAAGTTGCTCAGAACGACGAGACGAATCTGGATATGCAGTCCGTTTATGAGCCACATGTCCCTAGCATAGCGAACATGCAACAATCCCCCTTCGGATCGTCTGTCCGAAAATGCCAAACACCGGGGATACTTTCCCGGATGTTTCCCCATTCGCCGATATCACCTATCCCTGCGTTACATCACCCCTAGCACTACGTATTGCCATGTTATACTTTGTGATGCTTTGATTGCTCTGTTATTTATTGTGTTCCCCTCTGTTACTTCTTTCTGGTAGACCTCGAGACCGTTGCCGATACCCCTATGATCGAATACATCGACGACGACCCCTTCTTCTTGCCAGGGCAACCAGGAAAGCCCCCCCTTGATCACCAGATATCGCCTATTCCTCCTCTCTACTGCTTGCATTAGAGTAGTGTAGCATGTTACTGCTTTCGGTTAATCCTATTCTGCTGCATAGCCTGTAATTGTTGCTACAATTGTTGATACCTTTACCTGCTATCCTAATGCTTAATATAGGATGCTAGTGTTCCATCAGTGGCCCTACACTCTTGTCCATCTGCCATGCTATACTACTAGGCCGTGATCACTTCGGGAGGTGACCACGGGCATATGTTATATACTTTATACTGTTACATTACTTATGATACTGTTTGGAGATGGGGGCTGAAGGGGCAGGTGTCTCTTTCCCGGTAGAGGTGGACCTGGGTTCCCGACGGCCCCCGACTGTTACTTTGTGGCGGAGCGACAGGGCAGGTTGAGACCACCTAGGAGAGAGGTGGGCCTGGACCTGGTCGGCGTTCGCGGATACTTCAGTTAACACGCTTGCGCCGGCCTATACGCACTAACCAACTACGCGGGAATAGTTATGGGCACTCGACGTCGTGGTATCAACCGAAGCCTTCTTGACATCATCGACTGAGCGGCGTGCGCCGGATTGAACCGTAAGCCCGCACTTGTATTAAGGGGGCTAGGTGTACTTCCGGCCGCGTTCGCAACATGCAGGTGTGCAATGGGCGATGGGCCCAGACACTTACGCCATAGGATTTTGACCGGCGTGCTGACCTCTCTGTTGTGCCTAGGTAGGGCTGCGACGTGTTGATCTTCCGAGGCCGGGCATGACCCAGGAAAGTGTGTCCGGCCAAAGGGGATTGAGCGTGTTGGGTAATGTGGTGCACCCCTGCAGGGAAGTTTATCTATTCGAATAGCCGTGATCCTCGGTAACACGACGACCCAGGGTTGTACCTTGACCTTATGACAACTAGAACCGGTTACTTAATAAAACACACCCTTCCAAGTGCCAGATACCACCCGGTGATTGCTCTCTCACAGGTCGACGAGGAGAGGATCGTTGGGTTAGGATTATGCTATGCAATGATAGTTGGTGAACTTACCATCTACTCTCTTCTACATGCTGCAAGATGGAGGCTGCCAGAAGCGTAGTCTTCGACAGGACTAGCTATCCCCCTCTTATTCTGGCATTCTGCAGTTCAGTCCACCGATATTGCCTCTTTACACATATACCCATGCATATGTTGTGTAGATCCTTGCTTGCGAGTACTTTGGATGAGTACTCACGGTTGCTTTTCTCCCCCTTTCCCCCCTTTCCCTTCTACCTGGTTGTCGCAACCAGATGTTGGAGCCAAGGAGCCAGATGCCACCATCGACGACGACTTCTACTACACCGGAGGTGCCTACTGCTAAGTGCAGACCGCTGACGACGGCCAGGAGTAGTTTAGGAGGATCCCAGGCAGGAGACATGCGCCTCTTTCGATCTGTACCCCAGTTTGTGCTAGCCTTCGTAAGGCAAAACTTGTTTAACTTATGTCTGTACTCAGATATTGTTGCTTCCGCTGACTTGTCTATGATCGAGAACTTGTATTCGAGCCCTCGAGGCCCCTGACTTGTATTATGATGCTTGTATGACTTATTTTATTTTAGAGTTGTGTTGTGATATCTTCCCGTGAGTCCCTGATCTTAATCGTACATGTTTGCGTGTATGATTAGTGTACAATTGAATTGGGGGCATCACAAGTTGGTATCAGAGCCAACTGCCTGTAGGAATCCCCCTTCCACACTCCTTGGCCGAAGTCGAGTCTAGACTTTACAAAACTTTTACTAACATGGCTGTGTGGCCCATGGGCCCACGTCGCCATTGGGTGGTATTAGGATCTTTTATTCCTCAGCTATACTCTGGGATTCTAATCTCTCTTCTATTCGGGTTAAATGATTTTCTAAAAATCTAACTTTAGGTTCTCGAAAACACTTTCTCCCGGAGAGCCCGTTCAGTCCAGATGATCGCCGGCTGCACCAGAAGATTTTGAAGTTACTCTCCGATACTCTTTTGAGACTTTGTGCCCGTTGCTTTTTCAATTCCCTACCACCGAAATATCCCTATGGATAAATACATACACTTGCCGTTCTTACTTTTATTCCTAGTTGATCTTGTTATTACAAGATACCCTGAAATCCTCTTCATTGCACTACAAAAAAAACATACATCCGTGATATTTTGGGCCGAACAAAAAAAAATTCTGTCATACATATGACACTTCTATGACGATAATTGTGACAAAACCCGGTATCATCATAGATGTGGTGGGCTCCTACTTCTATGACAAAAAATCATGACAAAAAATGGGCTTTTCGTCCTGGGCGGGCCGGAGACGCAGCTGCATGACATTCTTTGGGCCATCCATGACGGAAAAAACCGTGGTAGAAGTGAGGGGGAGGAAAATTTCGGGGAGTTCCCGGTTACGATGGGAGGTCGGGGGCCGAGCGATGCGCGTTTCTCTCGTACACGTACGTGCGTGTGTGCGAGGCGTTGGCTCTAACTGAACCCGAGCAAGGCGTTGGGCTCTAACTGAACCCGAGCGATTGCACTACAGGCTACGCATTATTGAACCTGAGCGATCGATCGATGGCTGTTAACTGAACCCGATCGAGCGATTGCTTCGCTACTGCTGCTAACTGTAGCCGATCGATTGGATGAACAGTGAGCGTTGCGGGGGGGGTGGATGAACAGTGAGCGGTGGCGTTGCCTCTAGATGAACATGACCCCGTGGTGTGGAGGGCTGGATGAATAGTAGATGGTGGAGGGGTGCCCGTGGAGGGGTGGTTGAACAGGACCCCGTGGTGTGGAGGGCTGGATGAACAGTAGACGGTGGAGGGGTGCCCGTGGAGGGGTGGTTGAACAGGACCCCATGGTGTGGAGGGCTGGATGAACAGTAGACGGTGGAGGGATTGTTGAACAGTAGCCGGTGGAGTAGCGCGCGGTGGAGGCTGGATGAACAGGAGCCCGTGGAGGCCGGAGGAGGTCGGCGGTAGCCCGTGGAGACTGGAGGAGGTCGACGGTGGAGATGAACAGTATCCCGTGGAGTCCCGTTTTGCGGTACGCCACACCCCTCCCGATCAACAGGACCCCGGTTTCGACCGTAGCGCTCCAACACAAGTCCGTTTCCTCTGTTTTGCAGCACACCACACCCCTCCCGATCAACAGGACCACCGTTTCGATCGTAGGAGGTCCGTTTCCTCCGTTTTGCGGTACTCCAGACCCCTCCCGATGAACAGGATCCCGTTTCAAACGTGGCCGGTCGAACACAAGGGCGTTTCCTCCGTTTTGCGGTACGCCAGGCCTCGTTTCCATCGCCTGTTCCGTCCAAGCCCTCCCGATGAACACGACCACCCATTCCATTCCGACCTAGCCGGTTGGCTCCCACGCGTTCCGTTGCCTCCCCATGAACACGACGCATTCCGTTGCCTCCCCATGAACACGACGCATTCCGTTGCCTCCCCATGAACACGACGACGACGTTGTTTCTCCGTTCCGACCCAGCCATGTACACGAGCCCTGGCCGTACGTATGCGCGAGTAGGCGTTCGAGACCCTGCCCGTATGTACGTACGTGGCCGTATTTTCTTTCTTGCACCCTGGCCGCTGTACGTACGTGTACATGCTACGTGCGCGCCTCTACTACGACACGTACGCGCCTCTACTACGACACGTGCGCGCCTCTACATCGACCAGTATATATGTACGTACACGTTCGCGACCAGAATGACAACGCTACGTACGCTTCGACCAGGTGGGTCCCGACTGTCAGGCACTTCCTTGCCTGCGAAGATGTAGCTGGTGGGTCCCAGCAGTCAGGGGGGCGAATCGTTTTTTTTGCCCGGACGCACTTCCTTGCGTGCGAAGGTGTAGCTGCTGGGTCCCAGCAGTCAGGGGGGAATCGTTTTGTTTTTTTTGCCCGGACGCACTTCCTTGCGTGCGAAGATGTAGCTGGTGGGTCCCAGCAGTCAGGGGGGCGAATCATTTTTTTCGGACGCACTTCCTTGCATGCGAAGATGTAGCTGGTGGGTCCCAGCAGTCAGGGGGAAACGTTTTTTTCGCGAAATACGGTGGCCCGTCCGGTGGGTCCCCGCTGTCAGGTGGAGGAATAATTATTTTGCGCGTAATAAGGAGGCACTTCCTTGCTGCGGCCGTGGACCCAGCTGTCAGCCTCTCCACGTACAGTCCACGTCCGATGGAAGCCATTCCTTGACCACGTTGACCACGCCGCGCCGAGAGCACCAGGGCGGTGGACGACGGCGAGGCCTAGGAAGGGGACGACGCGGAGCCGGGGAAGACGCGGCAGTGGATGCCCACGCGTAGAGGAGTATGAGGGTTCACTCGTTCGGCTGCGGTGTGAGGCTGCCGTCGCCGCAGAATAACAGGGGGTGTGGGTGCGTAGAGGGATGGCCTGGCCAGCGGTGGGAGTAGTAGGGGGCGGTGAGGCCTCCGCGGCATCACAGCCGGCCACGGGCGGCAGGAGCAGGCGGCACGACCGGCGCTGCTTTGGGCGGCTGGAGCAAGAAGACCAGAGGTTGAAGAAGCACTATGGCCGTTAGATGGACATCGTACGGTCACTGGAGCTAGAATCGTTCATATATTAACTAAAGTTGACAAAGGCCTCCGTCCCAGTCAACTTAGTAGGCCCACAAGTCAGCCTCCCACCAAGGTGGGTCCCAGCTAGCAGGGGGTATTCATTTTTTTGTGCGTAATAAGGAGGCACTTCCGGTGGGTCCGAGCTGACAGCGGGGGGAACGTTTTTTTCGCGAAATACGGTGGCCCGTCCTATGGGTCCCAGCAGTCAGGGGGAAACATTTTTTTTCATGAAATACTGGTGGCCCGTCCGGTGGGTCCCTGCTGTCAGGTGGAGGAATAATTATTTTCCGCGTAATAAGGAGGCACTTCCTTGCGGCTGCCGTGGACCCAGCTGTCAGCCTCTCCACGTACAGTACTCTTCCGATGGAAGTCGGTCGTTGACCACATTGACCACGCCGCGCCGAGAGCACCACGGCGGTGGACGACGGCGAGGCCTAGGAAGGGGACGACGCGGAGCCGGGGAAGACGCGGCAGTGGAAGCCCGCGCGGAGAGGAGTACGAGGGTTCACCGGTTCGGCTGCGGTGTGAGGCTGCCGTCGCCGCAGAATAACAGGGGGTGTGGGTGAGTAGAGGGATGCCCTGGCCAGCGGTGGGAGTAGTAGGGGGCGCTGAGGCCTGCGCGGCAGCACAGCCGGCCACGGGAGGCGGGAGTAGGCGGTCCCGCCGGCGCTGCTTTGGCGGCTGGAGCAAGAAGATCAGAGATTGAAGAAACACGACGGCCGTTGGATTGACATCCAACGGTTACGTCTGCTAGAATCGTTTGTTGACGTATATAATAACTAAAAAAATCTTGCATACGCGTCAACTAAACAGGCCCACAAGTCAGACCACTCCCTCTTTTTTTAATAATTTATATATAGCTCATGGCAACTTCTTATGCAATTTATTGCAGTCGTTTTTTTGGTTGGCCAGGGCCAATTTCGCATATTTCTGTGGGTTCCAAACTATTTTTAATACCGAAATGTCGAGCCAGATTTAAAGTACTTTGAAGATATATTTAAATTAGGTTAATGCCCAGTGAAATAGGAATCTGAAAATGTGAAAAAATTCAGAAATTATAAAGTAATTGCCAATTTGTCATCTGTTTTTATATTTACAACCCATTTCATATTACTTTCAAGATTTGCAGGCGTCTTGAAAGAGTTGCAGCCCATCAGGGCGTAGAAAAATAAGTAGGCCTGGATTGGGTATTCTTCAGAAAAAATAAACTGGGCTCATTTTCACAAAGAAAAAATAGCTGGGCTGGTCACATGGTGAACATAAAATATAAGCCTGGGCTAGACGGGCCACAGCCCAGTTCAAACCCTGCTCCGTCTCAACAATACCAAACAAAAAAAATACTGCTCGAGTAGCTACGTCCCAGGTGTCAGCCGATCTTGTGTTGTTCTCTTGTCTATTGACTATATACGCTCACAATGTCGTGGGTCCCAGATGTCAGGAAAACACTAGGAGGAAGCATTTTATTTTTCCATACGCTGACGTGGTGGGCCCCTACTGTCATCCTCTCCACGTACTTCTGCCGATTCCTGTTGTTTGTTGACCATGTTGACAACGCGAGAGGGCGGCGCCGCGGCGAGCGCACCAAAGCGCGCGGAGGACGTCGGCGTTAACGATTTAGGAGACGGTGGGGCGGCGATGCGTGCGCTGAGGCGCAGCCAGCCGTGGGAGGCGGAAGCAGGCGGCCCCGCCGGCGCTGGTTTGGTTTTGGCGGCTGGAGGAAGACAGGACTGAAGAAACACGACAGACTGTAAAAGCAGCAGGAGTACTTAACAACCTTAACTGAAACCAGCAGGGGCACTTAACAACCAAAGCTGAAAGCAACGTGGTCAATAAACAGGATATTCGCTTTAGAGCCATGGAAAAGCATGAACATAATCTTCTGTCCTATTCTCCAAGATGGACGGGCCTTCATTATTTGAGACCACCCATGAATAAGTATCTTTTCACCTCCAAGGGGAATTGAGTAGGTCGACATAAACATCATGTTGTGACCAAGCGCAAGTCTGACCCGACCATGGTCAGGCATCTGTATAGGAACAATAGAACTCGGCAGTTCCTGTTTCAAGAAGATCACAGCTGTAAAACTGTGTATAAGCAATAGTTTATGAACAACATATATAACAGAAAACAGCTCGTACCATAAGTTTCTCGACACAGTTGGACCTGTTCAACGAGTGCAGCAGTGGCACACATATCCCACGTGGCCTTCCACCATTGAAACGCCCCACAAGGACCTCAAGACGATCAATAAAGTGTAGGAACTTGTGGATGTCGATCCAGTCAACTTCAGTGCCATTAGTAACAGCCGAGTTATTACAGAGTAACAAACGAGCAGACTGCTTAACTCTGAAAAAACCTACACGTGCCACCAATTATAAGAAAATATTAGTTAGAAGTAGCATCTTCGTGAGAGATTCGTTGCTACTTCTAAAGTTAAATTGTGATTAGTTAGACAGAATAGGTGGATTAAGAAGTAATCGAGGCAACAAGCAAGAACCAGATACAAAACTAACATGGATGAACAATTGGAACGACGTCGGGGTGGAAGATCGCAGTGAAGATGAGACCAGGTTCTGCTATTTCCATCAACATTCGTGCGCCAACTTTCAGTCCGTAACACTTGAGAAAGTTTATCCAAGTTCGGCCATAAAAAAAGCAGCGATCTTCTTGGTTCATGAACCCAACTCGGAACTTATATCCATGGCTTGTCTTCACTGTGACCATTAAACTAGTGTATTCAGTTATGGCAAGGCCGAGCATCTTGAGTACATGTGTTCTGGCAGAGCAAATAATACACTGCAGGAAAAATAATATGAGAACACAGCATGTTCAAAAAAACCCCACCCTCCCGGATAGAAAAGAGGATTCTAGGAACATACTGTGCGCGTTTCAAAATGCTGTGTTAGGATGAGAAGGAACAAGTGTGGCGTCTCGCCGAGGGCGCAGAAACCTGTAGGGTCCTCGCACTTTGGGCACTGCAAATGAAACACACTAGATTCAGTAGGAAGAAAAATGCATCAACGGCGGCGGCTGCCATCCTAGGATTACCTGCGACCAAGGGACTTGGATTTATCGGGGATGGATGAAGAATTCGTACCTGGTTCTCCATGAGAAAACCCTATGCAATCGCCGAGAGGGGGTTTTCTCTGAACAAGCAGACGAGGGAGAAGGGGATTCAGGCCCAGTGAAATATTGCCGCTTCGTCCGTCCAGCTTACTGCTAAAGCTGGAAAGGGGGGGTTGTGATTTGACGGCTCATTGGGCATTACTGCGGCGCTACGACCGGGGTGTGTCTACCGTGAAGTTGTGCACTCTAATTTGTGCATATGGCACGTGGACCCCGTTGCCGGTTGCCCCACATATCAGCGAAAGGAAGTAGAAAGACAGGAGTAACTAGTTACACATAAATATATTTTTTGACAGAGAGATACTCCCTCTGTAAAGAAATATACAAATCTTTTATATCACAGGCTCACCTTGCCGAGAAATATACTCCCTCTGCAACGCACGGGCATTATGGGGGTTCAGCTTTTTTATGGGGGTTCAGCTGAGAATATAATACTCAGATAGGCTCACGGTTCTGGACTTTGGGCCGCAGGCCGACCCTGCATGTTTGGGGGCCCATGTGTTCTACCTCAGCGCTTTTCATATTGCAAGCGATCGGTACGGCGCTGGTTTTAGATGCTGTCGCAAGGCGAATACACAAAATTGAATAAAGCACGGCAGCTGTTGGAATGAAATCGAACGACAGTTCCTAACCAGCAATCAGAGTTGCAATTCTATCAACGATATACCATGTGATAAATAATACTGTCGTACTACTTATACACACAGGACACTTGTTTCACCATGCCAGATTATTACATCAAAATCTCTCGGAGGATAGATCAGTTCGGCAGTTGCGTGCTGCTACTGAAGAATTTCAAAGTTGATTTGGACCAGCTCTCCTTGCCGAGAAAGTTCGATTTTGACATCATCCCCTACCGCAAGATATGATTTAGATTTGAACCTTGACCATCCTTTAGCATCAATCATCATGCGACCATCCTTTGTACTTACGGTATATTGAGCAGGTTCATTCACACCAAGGCTGCGCATGGTAAGAGAAACTTGGCCGCGGTCGCCCGGATTGTTGAACGACTCCCTCGTTGCTCTAGGAATTCTCTGTTTGCAAACAAGAAGACATACCCAAACAGTTAGATCAACACAGTGAATCATGTGAAACAACATGGAAAGAAAAAAGAACGAAGCACTTGGGCGGCCAATGCTTACCAAGAAGGTGGACATGTCGGTTTTTGTAAGGACTTTGGTATATGAAGTGCGAACTGCAGCCCAGTCTGTTGCCGGTGCAACTGCACGGGCCGGAGCAGATGCAAGTGCAAGTGTTGGTGCAGGTGCCGAAGCCGCTGCTGCTGCCGGAGATGGTGCTCCTTGTAGAGCTGGTGCCGGTGTCGGAGCAGGTGCCGGTGTCGATGCCCGATCCTCCGGTAGATCAGACTGATCCGCTGACGCGGTCGGTGCCCAATCCTCAGCTGGATCAGACTGAGCTGCTGCCGCTGTCAGTGCTAGAGCAACTGCCGGTGCTCGATCTGTGCGAGACAGCGGCGATCGTGTCTGGTCTGCTATGATCAGCTTTCTAACTTGACTAGGATCCGTGACCGTGATCCAGTTTTTTCTTCATTTCTTTTAAACGCGAGAAGGACTAATTGTGGCGTTTTTGTTAAACCAAACTGCAGTTCATCATAGGGATTCAGCTTGTACTCAGACAACAGACTGATCCAATTTTTTCCAGTAATATAAGTGATGGACAGTGCCTTCGTTACTGACACGACATAAGAAGTGAAACCTGCAAAAATAGCCATCGTAGAGCAAACCAAACGGTTTATTCTGTGATGAATGTCACATGGCAAAACCTGCATCGTAAAATTGCAGGAAAAGAAAGAAAACATGACATTAAATCAATAAGATTTAGACAGTAAATCAATAAGATTTACTTGATGTGACACGAGTGAATCCTTACCAGGAAATCACTATGTTGAAGTACTAAACAGAAGATTGATCGTCCAACTACGCGTGGCATGCAGGGGCCCCGCCTACTCCCACAAGCAGGACAGTCCAAAGGTCGTGACAAATCGTATGGACCGAACATCCATGGGACTGGAAATCCTGGTGGGTGCGATAAACCCTGCAATGCATACAGATATTGGAGTGTAACCATAATTGATAAACCGTCCTCACAAAAAATATGATCTGGATACTTCAAAATATACAGACTGAATTGAGTGGACAGACATTAACATAGACATTAACATAGACCGTTCACACACCAAAAGCGGCAGTACTAATAAACAATACAGGGTTCACAAACACAAATCAAGTACTGAACAATAGTACTTACTACAGACAAGCAAAGTTGCACTAACTAAACTCTGCAGACTATTTCTTGCCACCGACCTACGGGATGAACCCCGCATAACTGACTAGGCCATGGACTTCGTGTGAGATGTCTACATGCACCATCACCATCTTGTCAACCTTGGAGAACCTAACAGAGTGGTCTTTCCACTCATAAACATGATGATGAAGACAGGCCGCATCAGATTTGTTGGGAAGCTTTACAAGAACCACACCCTTCGTAATCGAAGGCACAGCCAGGAAATTGTTGTGGTCAAGTACAGCCTCGAGAACACGCCTGACAACAATGCTACAGGAAAACACTAGTTCAGGACACGTGGCGACAAGGACACAGCAGCTGGATAGTTCAGCAGTAGAACTCATCATCAGGTCTTCCAGTTCACACGGCATGACTTTGAGAACTTCATCTCCACCGCGGACCTGGTTCTAATTCAAACAGAAACCATATTTTATTACTACCTCCGTTCAGAAATATAAGATGATTTTCGATATTATACTCCATATATGACTACATATACGCACAGAAATGAGTGAACAAAGACACTAGAACATGTCTTCAAAGGCATGAGAGCAGAGGGATTACATGCAATATCCATAACACAAGTTACTGAGGCAAATATACCCTCTTAAAAGGTAGCATTGATGTTCATAAAGTACTCCCTCCGTCCCAAAATTCTTGTCTTAGATTTGTCTAGATACGGATGTATCAAGTCACATTTTAGTATTAGATACATCCGTATCTAGACAAATCTAAGACAAGAAATTTGGGACAGAGGGAGTAGTTGAAAGTAATCTATAAGAAATCAGTGTCAACCTCTCGCATGTTTTGGTCAAAAGAGGAATTTAGAACCGTCATTTGGCACACTAAAATCACATGCAAGATCACCCAGAAAGTTGTACTACCAGTACTAGTACTGCGTGTTAGATGAAAAAACACGATCAAGATCGAGAAAAAGATCGTCAACAAGAGACATTACCTGGACTTGCTTAATGAGGGATCCCGGAGAGGGGGGCTTGGACAGGGCGATGGCTTTGAGCTTGTCTGCGGTAGTCTCGGCGGGGTGCTTGCGCTTCTTCGTACCATGAGCCTCGACGGTTTTGGCCAGAGCCATAGACATCACGTCGGCCGGTGCTCCGGCGTCCATCCAAGAGAGGAAGCTGAGAGAGAAGAGTGAAAGGAGGAACGAGATGAGGGAGAAGCGAAGCGAGTGGGGGTTTTCTTCAAGAGAGGAAGCTGAGAGAGAAGAGTGAAATGATGGTTGCTTCGTCCGTCCAACTTACTGCTGGAAAGGAGGGGGTTTTGTGATTTGACGGCTCATTGGGCATTACTGCGGCGGTTCGATCGGGGTAGTCTACCGTCACTCTACTACGGAGTAATTTAGTGCATGGCTGGTGGACCCAGGTGCTGGCTGTCCCACACGTCGGCGAAAGTGAGTAATTTAGTGCATGGCTGGAGGAGGATCCGCACGGTAGAGCGTGTCCACTGTTTTTCTGAAGAAAAAAATGATTACAGCAAGCGTTTCCACTCTTACGACGGAGGAGTGCGAAACACGGCAGCCACTTGAACATACACAGTGCTCCTACTACTAGGCATGTGCAGTGGTTCATACGTCAGTACTACACAATCTTGTTGCTAGTGTAGTAAGATATGAGGATAACAAATGATGTTGTGCGCATGTCAACTACTCCTATATGTAACATAGTACCGCTTTTTCGACTGTCCGGTCGAGAATGAACGGTGAGATCAATGTTAACAGAACTAGGTCCACAGCGCACGGAGAGTACGGTGCTACAGTACTCCACGAAACATGAACCATATGAAGCACGAATAGTGTTAGGCAGGGTGTATGAAGGGTGCACGGGATGGGAGCAAAAGTTCCCTTCTCGACCCACTTTTGGGTGTTTGGCAGAGTGCATGAAGGGTGCATGAGTCCACACTAGTAGGTTGACAAAAATACACGAAGAGGAAACAACTATATTGAGATGAGAATGCAACCAAACACACCCACACGCTTTGTGCTACAGTGACTGATCTGCACCGTCTGAGTTTGATCCAACGGTCATGTTGCGCCGAGACATGGACATGCCCATGCAGAGGGCGCCTAAACACCACCGAAGTCCCTCTGCTTCTCGAGGCGCACGACGTTGGTGATGCAGGGTGCAACCGCCCGCAGAGCCCGCTCCCGGTCGACGGGAGCCAGCTCGTCAAAGACGGCGTCCAATGGCACGAATGGATTCCGGTGACGGAGCCCTGAAAGGATTCGCCCGGCAACGGCGACGGCAGCCCGCAACCCCTCCTTGTCCAGCTCAGCCCCCACCATCGCGCGGAGACGGCTCAGCTCCTCGGAGATATAGGTGAAGAAGGAGACCAGGTCAGGAAGCCGCAGCTCGTTGAAGTCGATCGGGTGGTCGAACGGGTTTAGCCCGACGGCCGGCATCGTCGCGCTGGCACGACGGTAGGCATCGCGCAGCCGCAACACGTGCGTGGCAACTTGGTTCACCAAGTGGCTGAGGCGATCCTGGACCTCGTCACGATCGGCCCGCTCGCGCTCCAGCCGGCTCCCCTGACGGCCTATCGTATCTCCCGCTTTCTGCAGCAACGCCGCGACGCCTCGAGCATCTTTGTGGTGGACGCCTGCCGCTTTTGAAGCTCCGTGAACTCCCGCACATAACGGAGGAGCATGGCACTCCTCTCCTCCTTGAGCTCACGGAGCTCCACGTCCTTGGCCCTGAGCTCCGCATCCTTGACATGGAGCTCCTGTGTCAGGCGCCTCACCTCGGACTCTGTGATCTGCTGCGCCGCCATGGCACCAGGTAGAAGCAATGGGGAGAGGAAGCAAAGGGGGCGAAACGGCTGAAAGGCAATGCAATCTACGGGAAGGCGGAGGGAGCGGGGAATCTTTTGGTTTTCACCACGGTAAAACACCAGTCGACGACTTCTCACATCAGGGAGCAGTGGGTTTTTACAGGCGGAGTCATCGTGACTAATTGCTGCCGCGCCTGCTCCCGTCAATCAAAAAATTAAAAATCCTGCCGCGCCTGCTCCCGTCAATCAAAAAATTAAAAATCCTGCCGCACCCAAACACCAGAGCAACGCTGCGGTGGATATTTAAATTTACCTGCCGGCAAGTAGATAAAAAAAGGGGTGAAAAAACAAATGTGGCGGCGGCCTAGCTAATCGGTCGAACTAGCCCAACTAGCTAGCCACCGTGCTTCACTGATGTACTCGGCGGGAAAGGTGGTCTTTCGTGATTTGACGACTCATTTACTTGCTTCGGCGCTACGACCGAGGAGGACCCAGAAAACGCGCGGTAGGGCGTCCCACGTCAGGAAGAATATATGCGTGCACCACCCGGGAGGACCCCGAAACCGCGCGGTAGGGTGTGCCACGTCTCGGCACGGAGGAAAAATGTGCGTGTAAAAATATACTGTATCAGACGTAGTACCTATGGTTCGACCTCGGGACCCAGCCAGTCGGTCGAAAACACCCCACTAGCCACACAGCTTCATCATGCAAACGTGGCACGGAGGATAGATGTGGTTAGCTCCGTCTCGACCAGCCACAACGTCTCTTGTTCTAGGCGATTCTTCTATTTTCCAAGCTTTTTTTAGTTGTAATAACACCACGGCAAGCTAGCGCCGCTCTTCGTGTGTGCCCGTGCAAAGGTTAGACGATGGAGAGAAGAGAGATTGAGATCGCAGACCTGGGACCCACCAGTAAGTGAGACAACGGTCATGCACGTGTTGACGAGGCACTCCCTCTACTCTACTCAACGCAAGTACTGTATAAAATCAAGTTATGGGACAAAGCCAACAACCGTTCGTTTTTTCAGGCTATCGACTTACGCTTTGTAGTCCAGGTTGCCAGTTCGAATCTCGTCTTTCAGATTTGTTAGTTTTAGGTCCAAATTTGATTAATGACAAGTGGGACCCCCGTGTGTTGTTCCGATATTTCAGTGTAGGATGGTTTTTTTGAACAAACACTTTGCGCGGTTAGACAAGTAACGGCACGAGTTACACGTATTTTGCAAGTTTACGAACAAAAATGACAGCGGCATAGAATATCACATCCACCCCGCAGCTTAGATACTATGGTGATACGAGTTTTTACACCGTTGGAAGTGAGATCCAATGGCTTGGGAGTAGTCTTTGTAATTATGCGCAATTTCCAAACTCTCCAAAGGTTTTTTTGCAAATAAAACATTCAGGCCTCGTGTGTGCCGCTGCATCTTCGATCCAACGGCTCCCCGGTGCTCATATTAGGTGCTCCCCGTAGCTTAATTACCCGCTACGGTGATATGAGCATCTAGGTCGTATGATCAGTGATCAGATGGCACATGCGTAGTACTTGTACTTTCTGCGCATTTCCCAAACTCTATCAGTCGTATATTGCAAAAACATTCAAACCTCCTACTGTGGGCCGTTAGATCTCAGTGAACTCGTATCACCATAGAATCTACGGTGCGGGAGCACCTCATACTCTCCCGTGCGAGAAAACATAAGGTGCTATCGCAGCTTGGATGCTACGGTGATACGAGCTTGGAGGTTGTTTGATCTGAGATCCAATGGCATCTGAGCAGTCTTTGTGCTTGTAAGCAGTGGCCGAACTCTTTTGGGGCTTTTCTGCAAAAAACCATTCGAACCACCGAGGAGGTGTTGGGTCACAAATCCAACGCCTCCGAAGAGCTTGTATCACCAAAGCATCTAAGGTGTGGTAGCACATGATATTCTTACATACAGGAGAATATGATGTCCTCCTTCATCTTAGATGCTACGGTGATACGAGCTTCGAGGTCGTTGGATATGGGATCAAAGGGCATCTAAGTAGTTTTTGTACAAATTGTGTGCAATTCTCAAACTCATCAAGGTTTCCTGCAAAAAATATTAAGACACATCATGTGAGCTGCTATATCTCAGATCTACAAGCTCCAAGCAACTCGTATCGGCATATAGCATCTAAGGTATGGGGGCACATGATATTCTCCCGGGGAGGAGGGGTGGGGGTGCACAACCAATCGGTGGTTGGGAGGGTGGGGACAAATATAATCTAAACAACCCTAAACAGAGCTCCACAATTTTATCTAAGGTCGAGGGGTTGACCCCCGACAATCATAGCTCCGCCTAAACACAACATTTGCATGTACTGTAGTACTAGACTTAATATTCATGTTTCAGTTTCATGTTCATTTTAAATATTGAACTGAGGACCATGGATGTCTTACATTTTACTCCCTTCGTTCCTAAATATTAGTCTTTTTAGAGGCTTCAAATGGACTGGCACATACGGATGTATATAGACATATTTTAGAGTCTAGATTCACTCATTTTGCTCCGTATGTAGTCACTTGTTGAACTCTCTAAAAGACTAATATTTAGGAATAGAAGGAGTATTTTTGAACTTCGTGTCATACATGCATGGTTTGGAAAAATAGATGCACTATACTTATTGGATTGTTGTTGTGTTCGTGCGTGTGTGTCTCTCTGTGTGTGTGTGTGGTCATATGCTTGATACATACAAAGTTTTCTCACCTCCATATTGTTCATCTTTTAAATTTGAATTTGCATTGGAAAACTTACTAGGGATACCATGAAATGTGAAATCCACGTTGAGATCACTATATCACAAACTCACTCTAATTCAACAACTCGTCATAAATCAATTACCACGTTGAGATTAGTATTTGCAAGGAAAATACGGGTATTGTAATACACATAGATTCGTTCGGCAATTTAAAAGGTTCCTTTCGTATTCTCGAATGGTAGGACCCAACGGCGTACCAGCCAGACCTTGGCTCGTGTTGATCCTAAAAAAAACCGGGCTCGTGTCCTTCGGTGGCGTGCGTGGTACGCACATTAGGCAACCCCAACCAGTCGAGCCTCAGCGTTTCAAGTCGAAATATCTGGCGGCCAGAATTCCAGCCCTAGGAAATTCCCCTCATGTCCCCGGTCCATAATGACTACCGATGAACAACGGAGGGATGCTTTAGTAACTAGACAACGTTACCTACCGTGCCGAGCACGGTTCAATTCCCTCGGTCGCCGCTCGTCAAGGTCACCCGTCAACTGCATTGCCTAGTACTACTACTACTACACCAGGATGAGCACAGAATTGAGCCCGTTTGTTCGTGCCTAGTACTTGAGTTAATATATCAGGCAATGCACTGGTACGGAGGGATTATCCTTTTACTCTGCATATATAACTTGTCTGAAGTCTAACTAAGCAAAATGTTTGACCAAATCCTTTCTTAAGAAATACAACAGGACAGATGTACGGCTTGAAAATTTATTGCATGATGCAGGTTATGATATTGTTTCGAATCCTGGATCTTAAATTTAGAAAATCCAAAAGTGAGCATAAATTCTTGAAACTAAGCATGGTCACGTGATATGGCACAAATATTACTTCGTAAGTTTTTTCTTCAATTCGAGACAAGCTGCTTATGACAAGTTGCACAAATGAAGAGCCAAGGTATTTTGGAACAAAGACCTGTCACGTTAAGGCGAACGCTTTCACTATTGAAACCGTGGGCGTTTACGTGCCGCCACGAGTCCCCGCTTCTCATCGGCAGGTGCCGTCCGAGCAAGCGTGTGAGTCGACGGGAGGCGTGCGAGCAGACCGCTGCGCCGGCTGTCAGGGAGGCGTGCGAGCAGACCGCTGTGCAGGCTCACCGGGAGGCGAGCCCTTTGACCAGGCTCCGCCGCCCACCGTCGTCCCAACTGCTCCCACTTTTAATGTCGCCGGCGCCGCAGTTTAAAATCAACCCCGCACTACCCGGTATCGCTACAATCCTCTCTCTTCCTCTCCGATTCTCCTGTCGTCTACCTCCAACTAGCCTGACCTAAACGTACGCCATGCCGCATCACGATGGTCTGCCCTTAGTGTTCCAGTTTCCTGAGGAAGACACCCAGCCGGAGTCTCAAGAACATAAGGCGCTTTGGGACGAGCTTGAACTGGCCTTGCGGGAAGACGCCGCGCCTGTCCCCGCTCCCGTTCCGGCTCCCGTCGCCCCGACTGCGCCAGCGCCCATCCCCGTGGCATTGATGGGCTGGGAGCCGCACATTGTCGCCGAGCTTGATCCCACGGGGTTCCACGAGGTCCCCGCCGACTTTCACGCGCCCGTGCACCTGCCAGCGCATGCGCTGCGCGTGCACTGACGCGCACGCCCGTGCCGGTGCCCGTGCACCTGCCAGCGCATGCGCCTGCGCGTGCACTGACGTGCGCGCCCATGCCGGTGCCCGTGCACACGAATGTCTCCGCCGCGCCGTTGACAGCGCCTGTCCCCGCGCGGGTGCCAGTGCCCCCCTCAGCGGCATGGATGGCCGCCGTCGACCGCTTCCTTGCACCAACGCCAGTCGCCTCCTCCCGCCAGTTGACTCGCTCCGAAGTCCAGAACATTTTGGCCTTCCTTGAAGCTAGGCCAACGTCCAGGAGTACGCCAACAACGGCGCAAGACGCCGCCGTCGCCGTCGGTCAGTGGCCCGACGACACACAGAGCACGGCAGAGGAGCCGCTTCCCACCGCGAGACGCCCCCGCCGCCGCCGCGTAATCTAAATTTGCCATGAAAAACGTTCGGATTGCCATGCTTAAAATCCGAACGTTTATCATTTCCGTTTATTTTATATCGATCGTCGTATAATTTAAAGTCGGAGTCAGACTGAACGAAATGTATGGTTTGATCGATTGAATGTTCTGCTAGAGCCGTATCAAATTAAATATAAAACGTCATCAAGCCACATGTATTCCTTGTCATCCAACGACCTAGACTGCTTCAATGTCGAGCGCTCAACACGTTTAGCGTGCAGTTAATTTCATGCCAAAAATAGTGCTAATCACATGACAACACGCAAATAATATCCTAGTAGTTAATATCCGCATGCACTTAATATACTTCCAAATTAACGTGCATTGCACGTACACACTGACTAGTGCTGCTAGTACGTGAAACTGGTGCCGTGACTTGTGAACGCGTCCAGATATGGTCAACGGCAACATCGGCCCGCGAGTTCTTCCTGTTTGCCCGTGCGTCTAAACGCAGAAGGGGAGGAGAGAGAGAGCACACATGGAACCCACCAGTAAGTGAAGGCGAATAGTACTAAAAATAATATTACATGTTATCCATTAATTAGGCTGTGGTAATATAAAAACATTATGTGAACAAAGGGGGTACAACAAACATTGCTATTCTACGTATGTTGCCTATTGACGTGCGGCTTGAAGGCCCGGTCGCATGTTCGATCCTCGTCCTTTATTTTTTAATTTGTATATGGGTCCAAATTTGTTTCATGACATGTGGGCCCCTCGGTGTGTAGTTTGTAGCACTTTAATTTGTGGGTCGAAATTTGTTCCATTCCAAGTGGACTATCGGTGTGTAGTTTTGTAGCTTATTTATAATAATTAAAGAGAACAACATAGTTTTTTCAATAATACCATGGTGCGACGTTGAAGGCGAGAAAGGACGTGCGAGAGAGCGATGACCGAGCCAGAGGGAAATCAACTAGGGGAGTTGCGTGGGTTGCAACGGTGTTTGGAGTAGTTGTGGGCCGAATGCTACGAAAATATAATCTAAACCGACCGGAATAAATGCCTACACAAATTAATCCAAGGTTGGAGTGCCCCTCGCAATGTAAATAGCTCCGGCTTTGCGAGGGATGGAGAGGTAGTAGCTTCAACGCGTGGAAGATACGGTGTGAGAAAGCGAGGTCAATCGAGAGACATATAGATAGAGAGACAAAGTGAGTGTGGTCCGACATTCATTGAACAAATATATATGCTCTGGAGAGATATTGTCCGATTGAGCTTTTGGCAAGGGTGAGGGCTGTAAGATAGAGCTTGAGAGATGATCCAGTCATAGACGTGTAGATATATTTTGTGCGTGGGAGGAAGCAAGGTCAACCGATCACATAGGGTCGCCGTGCGATCGAAAGAGTGAGACGGGTTGGAGAGAGTGACCTAGATAGACGATGTGCGTGAGAGAGTATACAATGTGAATAGGTCGAATTGGGCTCAAACATGGTGATATATCATTTTTGTCCGAGAAAGAGCGAGGTCAATCGAGACATACGGAGAGAGAGAGAGAGAGAGATTGAGTGAGCGTGGCCCACCATGAGGTCGAAAGAGTGGCGGCGGCTTGGATGGACTGACCTAGATAGACAATCTGCGTGAGAGAGTATAGAGTGTGTCGATCGAGGCCCGAACAGGGAGATATATCATTTGTGTGTGAAAGAAAACGAGGTTAAACGAGACTCAGATAAAGAGAGCGAGATTGAGCGAGTGTGGGCCGCGTGCGGAAGAAAGAGTGAGACAGTCTCGAGGGAGTGACCTAGATATACAACGTGCATGTCGCACGAGAGGTTGGGTGGCCTAGATAGGCAATGCATGTATTTAGCGCGCGAGAGGGTGGAGGGAGAGGGGAGGGGGAGAGAGAGCTCGGCATGGGTTGCAATGGCGGTGTGTGATAATCTTGGTACAGAGTATAAATTGAAACTAAGGACATGGAAATAGGTGTGTTGAAGGCTCGTTGAGGAATGAAACAGAAGTGGAAAAAGGGTTGTTGTAGTTATATACTTAGAGATCGAAACATGGAGAGAAGAATGACGTGGCGTTGAGAAACGATAGTTCTCTAAAGTGGTAGGGAGGAAGATTGACCGATACAGGAAGTGATGTAGCGTTCTCGTCCGCTGGTGGGGGGGCTAAAAACAACATTTGAATGTACATAGTACGAGACTTAATATCGATGTTTCAATTCGGTGTACATTGTAAGATTTGAACCGAGGAGCAGGCATACGGGTAATTATTTCGAATTCGTGCCATACTAAGTTTCGAAAAGTTGACATTGACTCAATTTGTTATGCTATTTTGTAGGTCATATGTTTGAATCCATCCAAAGTTTTCTCACTACCATGGTGTTCATCATATACATATGAATTTGTATTAAAAAAGTAGCATGGATACAGTGAAATGCGAAATCCACGTTAGAATTGGAGATCGCTACGTGACACACACTCTAATTCAAATAACTAACTACGTGACACACACTCTAATTCAAATAACTAATTATGTGACACACACTCTAATCCACGTTAGCGTGGGTACCGTTTAGATTTTTTTTTCAAATAACTCCTCATTAATTAATTTATAGTACTCCCTTGTTCACTTTTATAAGACCTTGAAGACATTTCAGATAATGTGCAAAACAGTTCATTTTAAGTTGTCTGAAACGACTTACAAAAGTGAACGGATGGAGTATCTCGTTTCGAATGACTAATTATTGCAAGGAAAACACGGGCATGGTAATACATACAGATTCGTTTGCAAATGAAAGAAGATTCGTTTGCATTCTCAAATGTAGGCGCACCAGGCAGACCAGGGTCGTGTCGGGGTGGACGCTGCTTCGGTGCCTTAAAGGCAACTGCCTTTGGGTCACTGACATGTGGGCCAGCCACCTGTTGGGCCCACATGTCATGGACACAAAGGCAGGTGCCTTAAGGCACCGAAGCATAGTCCTGTCGGGTGGTCGCGTGTGTCGGACGGACGCGTAGCACCCAGCCATCCACCCCCTCCCCCCCAAAAAAAGGACGACGACAATATAAGTTCGCGCTTCCACGTTTCGGATTGAAATATCTGGCGGCCCCAATTCCAGCCCTGCAAAATCTCTCTTCTCCACCGTCCCCTTCCGCGCCCAGATTGCTCAAATCCCTAATTCGCCGCCAACCCTCGAATCGCCCCTCGTCTCGTCTCTTTCCCCACCGTTCCCCACCTCTGTGCCGGACGACGACGACGAAGACGACGGTCGCGCTTCACCACCGCACCGGAGCTACCTCATCTACGCCCTCGTCCACCGCACCGGGTGGTCCACCGACAACGTCGGCCGCCGCAACCGACGTGCCTCACAGACACCGAGTTCCACCGCATCAGGTGCGCTTCACCGACGCCGTCTCCCAGCTCACCGGGGCTACTTCACCGAGCACATCGTCGCACCTCCGCCCCCGAGGCCGTTGGGGCTTCACCAACGGTCTCGTCCACCGCATCGTAGCGCTCCGCTGCCACTCAAGATCTGCATCCGTGCGCGGCCAGCCAACGCCAGCGCATCACCCTCAACGGCTCTGAAGTGACCCGCACTCTAGCTAGGCGAGCATGCCCAAACGCCGGCCCGAACTAGGTATCCACACATCACTCCCTTGTGCACTGTTCCGACGATGTTTGGATATCCTTTCACTGCTCTCTTAGCTTACACGCCTATGCAACTCTGACTTTAACTCTTATTTCTTCTGGAGATATCATCTGAAACAAGCAAATCCATTTTTAGCGAAGCATGACGGCGCTACGGGATCTGGTACACATCCTGCACACCCGTATAACCTTGTAAGTATCTGTCCTCCGGTACAACATCAAGGTCGATTCCTCTTATTTGATCAACCATTCGCCGTGTCAAAAATGCAGAGGGGGATGCAAGGAGCACAAGGCCTGCACATCCAAGCAAGTGGTAACATGGACTTGTACATGGAACATCCCAAGCGCAAGCAGAGCTGCAGTGAGCCTGTACAACGAGCTAGCGTAAGTCCCTGCATTTCATTTAATTCGTACTGGCATTCGTGTATGATTTGTGTGCAGTGGCTGATCCACGAATTCAAGTTACCAGGGGCGAACATTTAACTTAAAAAATACGAAGGCACTTGCACTCCGGAAATCAACATAACTTGAGAAATGTGAAGCTACATGCACTTTGAAAACCAGCTAATGATCCAAAGTAGTTCAGATTATAAACACTAAATGATGCAAGCACCAAAAACACAAAATGCAACATGGTGTACAAGGACTACAAACATGGTCTGTACCTGCTTGAATTATTCGTTCTCTGGCTGAAAATATCGAAGTGTAATTGCACGTATAACCAGTGCGCAAACTGCATATCAATATATCTATCCTGCACAAGTATGCAATAGTTTCAAACAACAGATTAGAAAAGTATTTATGCTATGTTGTCATGATACGGGGACTTTCTGGTAGATGGCCTCGACGTTTCCTCAAGCTATGAAAATGCACTATAATTTGCTTGTCATCAATGCCTGCAAATCTCTGTCTCTCTCAACATAGTAGATCATCATTAGACACTAAATCCTTCAATGAGCTTGCAAAATGCTTGCATTAGATCCCTCATTAGACACTATATGTTCATCACCAGGAGCATGTAAAATGTTTGCATCAAATCCTTCATTAGCAGTCTGTTCATTAGACACTTCAGGCTCAAGAACAACATGAGCTTGTATGTTTGCACCGGAAACTTGATTAGATACATCAGATTCAGTCAGTTCAGTATTGATTGGGGGAGTTATAAAATAAGTAGAAATTGGTTTCATTTTCTCATAGATTCCCTACATACAAGCAGTTTTACAACACCGTCAGGTTTAACTATTGGCCAGAAATTGAAGAGTTGAATTAGATATAATCAGGGATGTGATGTACCTGCTCGTTGCGCATGCTACTCTTGCAAGCTGCGACTGTCCGTTTGCGCAAGCTCGATGCCATGCCCGTGCTGCCGCCGCTGCCTCCCACGCAGGCTACACCCAGGGTTGGATCTTCATCTTCTTGTCCTTCCGTTCGCTTGAAGCCCGGCGACCGCCCTCCAACGAGGGCGCGAGGAAGTGCTGTGTCGGTCTGTCCAGCGGCGGCTAGGTTAGGAGCGAACCAGACTGGAGGCTGGAGCGAATGAATTGGGATTTTTCCTGCTGTCGATCGATATGGGAGGCGCTCGTTTGGGCCGCGAGCCTGCTATAGGGCCTGCCTTGCACTTATGTTATTGGCCCATCCAAATTGAAACATTTTTCTTCATTTTTTACATTGCCTGCTCGTGCGTTGGGACGAACAAAACTAGCGTGGGCCAACCTGGACGACTCAAACTAGGTGCACACTTTCCAGCCACCTGAGGCGGCCGCCCATACCAGCCCCTATGGTGGCGTCGCCCCTTTTTGCGTGTATGATTGGATAGTGAAAAATATTCCAGTGGCGCTTTTGATTTACCCACAGAATGGTTGAATTGCTTGTTTCTATGAACTGAGTTCGCCAATAATGTGAAGGATGCCAGTCTTTTCATCCTATTGTAGATTGCTTAGATCTCGATATGCCAAAAGTAATCGCATGAAATATACAGTAAAAGCCAGTGTGATGTGTTTGGCTACAACTAGTCTGACTACACGTCCTCATATAACATATCAAGGACGCACCATCTTACCAGATTAACCATTCGACTTACCCATGCAGTGTGGGAAGAAAGAAGTATTGGGACTGCGTATCCAAGCAATTGATGCCATGGACTCCTTCGTACAACCTTGTAAGCGAAAAAGAAGTTGCAGTGTGCCTGTACAAAGAACTAGCGTAAGTTCAGTTACCTGCTTCTCGGAATTTTAGTTAGCCACTTATTGCAAAATTGTTCAATTACGTTGCTTGGCTTAATTTAGTTTGCTACTGATTACATAATGGCACAGCCTGTTAATCATATTGTAGACTGCGCCTATCTATGTGTTTGATACTTACTGTTAAGAATTACCTGTTTGCCTTAACTTAAATATCTACTTGTTTGTTTAACTGCTTTGCTGCTGCAACAGCGGGTTACAATGATGTTAATAACTACTTTTCAGCATCCAATTGAAACTCTTTAATTCCTTGTTTGTTTAACTGGTTTGCTGTTATAACTCCCAGTTGAGATGTTTTGCTAACTTCAACTTTTCTGAATCCAATCGGAACTTTAATGGCAAAACAGGTTAGCCCAAGATCAAAGAGCGAGGTCCCCATGGACGTTGCATCATCCCACAGCAGTGGCACCGGCCCAATCGTGCATTATGAATTGCCAACTGCTGATGCTCTAGAGGCTAAACTAGTGGTAGAAAGAGATTCTGCTTCTGCACTTAGAGATGAAGTTGACATGTTGAGGAAGCAAACAACACAATCACAAGCAGTACTCAAGACAACCATTAAATATTTGGTGGATTTCAAAACGAAGCAAGCTGAGACTGACCAGATTGTTAAGGTCCTGAAGGAAAAAAGGAAATTAAATTCCTACTTGGTAAATCATAGGTGAAATGTTCTTTCCATAGTTGAATAACCTTTGTGTTGTCTGTTCATGTAATCAATCAAACCATTTGTTTTAGAGATCATGTAATAACTTTTTTTTGTTTTTTGGTTTGTAATTTTATTTGAGCACAAGTCTGTATCAATTGATAAGACTCGGAGACATTTCATTTGGATTGCTGTGCCAGACCTACAAATATGCCAATCGGGCTGAATGTGCATTCAGCAATAGTAGTAGTATAGATGGACCATAAGTGGCACGCATTGGAAAGGGCCAAGATGCTGGCTAAAAAAGGATGCTGTTGTAGCAAAAAAAAGTACAGCGGCCTGGCTTATGTATGTTAGTTGATATTATTGATCCATATACTCTATAAGTGTTTATATGTCTGTTAGTTCTGTACATTCTTGGTTGATTGACTTGGTATTTGAATCTTGATACATCGCTTGTGTACATATCTAAATGGGAGTACACATTATGCTGCGTGTGACATTTGAGTTGGACATGAAGTGTTCCAAATATTCGAATTCACCTTAAACTGGATTCTAGTTTCTGAATTTGAGTATCGGCATTTGTAAACCATATTCATATATGACAGTGGAATACATCTTTGTCGTCCTTTTGAAGATATATAAAAACACATAGAATGATTTATAAAGATTCATATAGGAATACAAAATGGATTCGAATTTAGTTGCCAGGGTAAACGTGGATGCTTATTGTCCCAAAATTCGAAAGAAGCAGCAAAATGTCCACTCCCACGTCGGCTGCCCGAAGCCAAGTGTTTGTGAGATGGAAATTACTGTCTACCCATTACACGGACAATCCATCGGCCCGATTTCCACTGCTCTAAATAGGGGTAGGTTAGTAACTTCAATTAGACGTGACACGACCGCCTCTGAGCCCATTCCGACACGGTGGGCGTCAAACATGGGCGGCAAAACTCATTTGATTCAAGCTCGTCCGAAAGACCTCTGTTTCTCCCTCCATTCTGTCACGACCGGTTTTTCAATAAAATATTTATTGAGAGACCAATCCTTTTTACGGACCAGTAAAGAAGAATTCCTTCTCACTGCTAGACAATATCTTGGTCACAGAAGAAAAAATTACCAGGAGTACTGAATATAATACAAGGTTGAGCGGAGACTGCTCAACAATTTATTACATGAACGCCGATAAAACATAACGGCGGATAGGGTGGCATGACTACTAACTCACGATAACAACGGTGGTGGAAAAGTCACCGCGAAGTGGGTGATATGACTCCTGAAAACTACAGCTCTTCGAGGGTCGGAGTGAGGCTCGAGAAGACTTATTGCGGGTGGCGGAAGCGTATATAATACAAGTGACCAATATCCGGGATCGCACAGGACTGACTGGGAATCCTCTAGGCGTCGGACGCACTATCAAACTCTTCATCCAAGAGATCGCCTTCGTCAACATCTGGCCAAATCAACAAGCCAGGTGAGTACTATGAAAGTACTCGCAAGACAGTTCGGACATAAGATATAACAAATGTAAACATGAAGCATATGAACAGATTAACAAGTGCGTTCAGACATAGAGATAAAATGCATGGGAAAATAACAGAGAAGTCGGGCGGTAGTCCTCCCAAAATCCCAAAATAAATACTGGGTGCCAAACGAGGGTCTGAATGACTCCTCGAGAGGAAACTGCAAGAATAATAATGCCACAGTCGGGCGTCAGGGCGACACCACGTAAAGGGCTTATAACATAAATAAAACACAGTGCGTGCCACAGTCGGACATCTGAGCGACATCGCATAAAGGGCTTATATTGAAAATAAGAGACAAACATGCCACAGTCGGACGTCTAAGCGACATCACATAAAGGGCTTATATTGAAAATAAGAGACAAACATGCCACAGTCGGACGTCTAAGCGACATCACATAAAGGGCTTATATTGAAAATAAGAGACAAACATGCCACAGTCGGACGTCTAAGCGACATCACATAAAGGGCTTATATACATAACTTAGCAGCTCATGAATTTAAATCATGTCAAGAGGATAATCCGTCATGAGATAAATAACAGGGTTAGTCCATCCACAGGAATGACAATTAAACTGGGTTTACCACTAGAGCTTGTTCACCGGGGATAAATTTCCACGAGGATAGATATGGATATACTGATCACTCTACTTGATCATGGATACGATGACTTGGAAGGATTTGACTCTGCAGAGTTTGTACTTTAACCACAGCCAACGGATTTCGGTAGTCACGGGGACTAGTTCTGTTTACGGTGTTTTGGAAGAAACACGTCTAACCAGTACACACCCATTCAACATTCCGAAGCCAGGGATCACCCTCGGCAACGTTCAAGAAAAACCTTGAGACGGGGAGGCTACAACCTCGCGTAGCATGGGATCAAATTTCTATACGCGCGCTCTAAGGGGTGCCCCCCTCTCGGTCCCAACCGGAAACACCCATGCCCCCTGACCGGATGACTGGCTTTAATCCAGGGCCATGGAACCATCATCCCGGCCCCTCTGTTTGGTGTGTACTCGGAAAGAGGTTACCAACTTACTAAACCGCATTCTGGCAGAAAACCAGTGGTAGCACGGAAGGGGGAAGAACGATAACGTGACTCCGTCCACGTTAACGTCGGAATTTGACGGATGACGTAAGGCTGGTATGCTACAACAGTACCACCTTACTACCCTTCATGTCACCACATGACTAGGCCATCTCTCATCAGAGATCACGGTAACCTTGGAACACACGGGTAGTTGCCTCATATGCAACGAGATACTCACCGATACTCAGATGCCATGCACAACCTTTCAAGCAATCATGCAAAACACCTATCATATCAAAGGTTCAAACATGCTTGCCTGGTTCAGAGAAGTCGGAGTCTAGCTCGGCGAAGTTCGCGGCTCCGTCACCTCTTCCGGAACCTACGGCATAACGAAAACGGGCGCTAACGTAAAAACCAACGCGTGCATAAAAGTTGTCCCAAAAATTTTCCAAATAAATCCCATAAAAACTAGACAAAAATACAAGACTGACAAAAAAAGAATCACTCAAAAATCATCTTTTAATAAAAAGTTATAAGAGTTTCTGTCCAGGGACTCATCTGTAATGAAACAGAAAAGTTTCAGGGGTTTAACTGAGAAAACAGAAAACGGTTCTAATAGAAATGCGCAAGCCCTTAGAGAAAACGTATTTGCCCGAAAGCGCCAACAGAAAACGTTTCGCGAGGGGAAACAGAAGAGAGGCTGACGGGGGGGGTCCCACATGTCAGGTTTGAAAACCTCGCCAGTGCCCGAAGGCTGCGGAGGTCGCCGGCATCGAACCACGGCGAGTCAGGGAGATCGGAGTGTACCAAGAGCTTCAGCGTGTCCTTCCGCGTTGGTGGGTGGTGGACTTGGGCGTCGGGGAGCACCACGTCGACGGCGACACTTTCTCCGGCGGAAGGTGGCTCGGGCGATGGTGGGGAACTCCGGTGGTGTGCTGCAAACTTCGAATTGAAGCGCGGGTCAGAAGGGGGGATGCACTAGAGAGCTACTGGCAAGAGATGGGAGGCAGAGGTGCACGCACGGGAGCGAATCGAGCTGGATCCCGTGGCGGGTCGCGGCGGCCGGAGTTGAGGAAGGAGACTTCCTCGGGGCTCTCCAACTGGCGAGGCAGGGTCTTGGTGGAGTGTACAGGTGGTGTAGGTACTAGCTGGAGCTCGGGGCCTCTATTTATAGGCGGCTCGAGGGGGTGGCCGTGAACGGGGTTGCTCCGGCGAGCAATTACGGCGAGGCAGTGGCTAGGCGAGGGGTTTAGGTGGCCAGGTAGCATCAGTGAGGTGTACTGGTGCTGTTCCCCTGCTAATCTTGGTCGGTCTTGGCGTAATGGCGCCGGTCCACGGTGGGGTGGCCGCACGGGCACGACGGCGGCAGAGAGCGCGCTCCGCGCCCAGCGGTTCACGACGAGGGTGGCAGCGCGCACTGGGGAGTGGAAGGCCACGCGGCGATCTCCGGTGGCTTGGGCGGCGCTGGGTGGCGCCGTCTGCGCCGCGCCTCTCTCTCGCGGCCGCAAAGCCGCCGCTGGCGCCGGTCACGGGGTGGCGCACCTCCTCCAGCACGTCGCCGACGCCCGCAAACATCCAGGCGCTCGTGCGGTGCAGGGACAAGGGGGAGGGGGTGGGGAGCAAGGCGCCAACGCGGCACTGTTGAGATCGACAACAGGTTCTGAAGAAAACGACAGTAGATCCCTGAACTGCATTTTTGAATCTCTGAACTTGACATTGACAATGCTCTGCAGGTGTTTGACAGAATGATTTGGCATGAAGAAAATTTTTCCTGGGGCTGGGACTTGGTGAGGTGACCACTCAATGCACCCAGAGGCTGCTTGATTTTACTCAGAATTTTTGGAGAAGGATTTGAATGAATTTCATCAAATTTGGCAAATCTGGTCCAAACTTGCAGCAAGTATAGTTTGAAAAATTTGAACTGGGGACCAGTGGATCCTCATGGATCTTGGTTGAGGGTTCAAAGGACTAGGAAGGGAAAAAGGTTTGGGAGCAAAAATCAAAGCAGAAGGAGTAGTTCCTTTGTAAATCTCCAAGGACCAAGATATACGGCAGAAATTGTTTTTGATAAGAAGTAAAAGAAAATAAATATATGGAGAGGTTCAACTTGCTGGATTTGATACAAATCATGATCCAAAGATGAGGGAAGGTTTAGGAGAGTGGATTTGCACTAAGGCCATGGTAAGAGAGAATGTTGAAAGGGGCAAGGAATCATTTCAAAAGCCATAGGGCATTTTCAAAGGAATTTCCAAAAGGCATTTTTCCCAAGTGAAAAGTATTTTGGCTTGAGTCCAAAATAAAGAGCAAGAACCTCCAAGACCAAAAACAAGTCTTGGGTGAATCCAAATAAAAGTCTTGCCAGAAAAAAAAATATTTTGAAAGGGAGGGTTCTTTTGAAGAAAAATTTTAAATCACCTCCCTCAAGTCAAGTAAAAATTTTGAAAAATCCAAATGAAATTTTGGGTGTCACAACACCTACCCCCTTAGGAAAAATCTCGTCCTCGAGATTTCAGCTGATCCTCGAATAGATATGGATATTCTTCCTGAAGAAAATCTTCCCTTTCCCATGTGGCTTCGTCCTCATTGTGGTTGCTCCACTGAACTCTGAAAAATTTTGTCGTTTTCTGACGGGTCCTCTGTTCAGACTCTTCCAGTATCTTTACTGGCCTCTCTCTGTAGGTGAGGTCTGGTTGTATATCAATGTTTTCATGAGATACATGCTTCTCCGGGTTACTTACACATTTTCTCAATTGTGAGACATGGAACACGTCATGGACGTCTGCCAGCTCCTTGGGTAAGTCTAGTTTGTAGGCCACTGTGCCTCTTCGTGCCTCTATACAGAATGGTCCGATAAATCTTGGGGCTAGCTTTCCCTTAATTTTGAACCATTGCAGGCCCCTCATAGGAGACACTCGTAGGTATACGGAATCACCGGGTTCAAAGCTGACCTCACGATGCTTCCGGTCATAGTAGCTCTTTTGTCGGCTCTGCGTTGTCTTGATTCTGTCCCTGATCTGCTTAACTTTCTCCTCGGCCTCTTTAAGCATGTCTGGGCCGAAGATACGGCTGTCACCTGTTTCTGACCAATTCAGTGGGGTACGACACCTCCGTCCGTACAATGCTTCAAAGGGTGCCATTTGCAAGCTGGATTGGTAACTGTTGTAATAAGCAAACTCGGCATACGGCAAACTCTCTTCCCAACTGGATCCATAGGTGAGCACACAGGCTCTTAGCATATCCTCTAGGATTTGGTTCACACGTTCCGTTTGTCCATCAGTCTGAGGATGGTATGTTGTACTGAAAGCTAGTTGCGTGCCCAGAGCTTGTTGCAGGTGATCCCAAAATTTGGAGACAAATTGGGTGCCTCGGTCGGATATTATAGTTTTTGGGATTCCATGCAAACAAACTATACGGGAGAGATAAAGCTTGGCCAGCCTTTGTGTGGAGTAGGTAGTCTTCACGGGAATGAAATGAGCAACCTTGGTTAGTCGGTCTGTGATGACCCATATGGCGTCATTTCCGCGTTGTGATCGTGGTAGTCCGACGATGAAGTCCATTCCTATTTCATCCCATTTCCACTCCGGTATCCTGTTTGGCTGGAGTAGCCCTGCTGGCTTTTGATGCTCGGCCTTGATGCGCTGACATGAATCACAACAAGCAATAAATGTGGCTATATCCCTTTTCATACCGTGCCACCAAAATCTTTCCTGAATGTCTTTGTACATTTTGGTTCCTCCAGGATGGATCGAGTATGGAGCGGTGTGGCTTTCGGTTAGGATTTGTTGCTTGAGTTCCTCAATGTTAGGTACGCAGAGTCTGTCTCCGTACCATAATATTCCTTCACTGTCTGTGATGAACTCTGAAGCCTTACCAAGGTTCATTTTCTTCTTTATACCTTCGATGCTGGGATGTCCCTGTTGAGCCTTCTTAATTTGTTCCACTAGGGTGGGTTGTATCTCCAGATTTGATACGGTGCCCTCAGAGACTAACACCATGTTGAGCCTAGCGAACTCTTGCTGAAACTCAGGCCTCAAGTTTTGCGGACCGTCGTTGTCCGGGCTGGGGTTTCAACTAAGGGCATCAGCCACTACATTTGCTTTCCCTGGATGGTAGTGAATGCCGACATCATAGTCCTTGACCAATTCCAACCAGCGTCGTTGGCGTAAATTTAGCTCTGGCTGTGTGAAAATATATTTGAGGCTCTTATGGTCCGTCTATATTTCACAGCGATTTCCCAACAGAAAGTGCCTCCACTCCTTGAGTGGATGTATGACTGCTGCTAGCTCCAAGTCATGTGTTGGGTAATTTTCCTCATGTTTTCGCAGCTGCCTGGAGGCATACGCGACAACTTTGCCATCCTGCATTAGTATACATCCGAGCCCTTTTCGGGACGCGTCACAATATACTTCAAAACTCTTGTGTATGTCTGGCACGGTTAATACCGGTGCGGTTGTTAGCTTCTTCTTAAGTTCTTGGAAGCTTCTCTCGCATGCTTCCGTCCATACAAATTTCTTGTCTTTCTTGAGCAACTGTGTTATAGGTTTTGCCACAGTGGAGAATCCTTCAATAAATCTTCTGTAATATCCGGTCATTCCTAGGAAACTCCGCACATCTGTCACGTTGGCGGGTGGCTTCCAATCAAGTATGGCTTTGACCTTCTCTGGGTCTACGGCCATGCCTTCTTGGTTTAATATGTGGCCTAGGAAACCAACTTGCCTTAGCCAAAACTCACACTTGCTAAATTTGGCATACAACTGATGTTTCCTTAATTCTCCCAAAACAATTCTGAGATGCTCAGCATGCTCTTCTGGTGTCCTTGAATATACCAGAATATCGTCGATGAACACCACAACAAATTTGTCCATGAATTTCATGAACACTTTGTTCATGAGGTGGACGAAATATGCGGGGGCGTTTGTTAGACCAAAAGGCATCACTGTGAATTCATATAATCCGTATCTGGAGGTGAATGCTGTTTTAGGGATATCTTCTGTCCGTACTTTCAATTGATGATATCCTGATCTCAAATCAATTTTTGAGAACACCTTGGTTTGTGCGAGCTGGTCAAACAAATCATTTATCCATGGCATCGGATATTTGTTTTTGATGGTGACCATATTGAGAGCTCGATAGTCTATACACAGTCTCAGTGTCCCATCCTTTTTCTTGGCGAACAACACTGGCGAACCCCATGGTGAGGAGCTGGCTCGAATAAATCCTTTGTCCAATAATTCCTTTATCTGCTTCTTCAACTCCACCAATTCTGAGGGTGCCATTCTATAAGGTTTCTTATAGATGGGAGCGGTGCCAGGTGCTAGTTCGATGCTGAATTCTATCTCTCGGTCTGGTGGTATGCCTGGCAGTTCTTCAGGAAATACGTCAGGAAACTCGCATACCACTGGAACTTTTCTCAGTTCTGAAATGTCCACTTTGTTCAGTTTTGGTTGCCGTGACCGTGACCTTTCTTGAGCTGTAACCTTTATTGTCTTGCCATGATGGTGAGTGAGAATCACGGTCCGATTGAAACAGTCAATGAATCCTTTGTTGGTGGTTAACCAATCCATCCCTAAAATGACATCCAGTCCTTTATTTTCCAATACGATGAGATTTGCTTGGAACTGTAGTCCTTCGAACTCAATGATTACTCCTTGGCAGTAACTCTGAGCGATTTGCTTATTTCCGGGGGACTTGATGATCATAGATTTTTCCAAGGGAAGTATCGGAAAACCATGTTGCAAAACAAAACTCTTCGAAACGAACGAATGGGAAGCTCCAGAATCAAACAAAACCGTGGCAGGTACTGTGTTGACAGGGAACGTACCGAGCACGATGTCTGGGGCATTCTGCGCTTCTTCCCTGGTCACATGGTTTAGGTGACCCTTCCTGTGGTTGTTGTTGGGATTGAAGTTGTTGCTCTTGGGGGCTGGATTATTCCCACCATTGTTTGGCTTGGGGGCCGAGTTCCTCGGCTTTGGGCATTGTTTAGCATAGTGCCCTTCTTCACCACAAGCATAGCAGGTGACCCCTGGACGGTACGTGAACTCCTTGTCCCTGGCATGAAACTGTCTGACGGGCCTTAGATCAGTAGTCGTGGATTTCCTTGCTTCTGTCCTTGGAACCTCAGTCTTGCTTCGGTTGTTGCAAGCAAGAGTCGTCTTGTCCCTCTTTCGCTTACGGAGATCTCCCAGACTACGGCGCTCATTCTCCAAGGTAATGGCCTTGTCAACCAGAGTTTTAAAATCCGGGAAAGTGTGTACAACCAATTGGCATCTTAGTGCCGGTGCCAGGCCGTCCAGGAATTTTTCCATCTTCTTGTTCTCTGTCATGTGCTCGTCGTAGGCATAACGAGATAGCTGGGTAAACTGACCGTTGTATTCTGTCACTGACATGCCTCTTTGCTTGAGATCGTCAAATTCTTTCTTCTTGATTTTTATGAAGCTCCTGGGGATGTGTGCCCCACGAAAGCCTTCCTTGAATTCTTCCCAGGTGATGTTGTGTTCACTGGGATGCATGTGTAAGAAGTTGTCCCACCATGCTGCAGCTGCTCCAGTAAGGTAGTGTGGTGCATAAAGCACCTTCTCATTATCTGAGCACTGAGCAATAATCAGCTTCCTCTCGATATCACGGAGCCAGTCATCGGCTTCCAGCGGCCTATCAGTGTGAGCAAAAGTTGAAGGGCGAGTCTTCTGTAACTCAGATAACTTGGAATGTGGTTGATAGGGTTCACGGTGGTTTCCCATATTGATGACGTGGTTCATCATCTCTTGGTGCTGTTGCTGGCTTTGTTCGAAGAGACGGCATACTTGAGATAAGGCTACTTCGTTGTCTTGTTGACTGGACTGTCCCTGAGTGAAGTTGTTGCTAGTCTGTGTCCCATAAACTTCTTTTGGCTGATTGGGCATGGAGCGAGTCCAGGGGCGAGACATTTTTCCAGTCTGGGGTATTATTTTGCAAAACCCATGAGAAGAACTGTGTGGCACAAGGAAAATCTTGCAAAGGCAACAATTTAAAAGACCTCAAGGTTTTCAAGAAAACATAAACGGTTTTGCACGGAGAAGAACTGCTTAGCATATATCTTACATGCGAAAAGCAAACACATGATACAGCACTCAGGATGTGCGTACACAATCCTGACATGTTATTTAGACTAGCCTACTCCTCCGGAAAGCAGTGAACACGCTAATACAAACTAGCGTACAGATAAAACACATCATACAAGCAGACAAAACGCGCGGCTACTCGGCGCTCTCAGTCGGAGATGGTGGCGATGTCCTTCCCCTTGCCGAGGGCAAGACTCAGCGGTGCAGGAGATTCAACCTCCACCTCCTCTCTAGCTGGCTCCTGGCGCGTAACACTGCGCTGCGGTGATGGCGCGGGGGCGACAGGTGGTAGTGCTGGTGTGGCAGGCGGTGCAGCTCTGACTGGAGTAGGAGCGATGACTCTGTCGAACTCCTCAGTTGTAGGCAGACGGCGAGCAGTGGCCAAAACGGCCGGTGCATAAGAGGCTGAAGACGAGACGAATGTCAGAGGCGGTGCTGTGAGGAGAAGCTCCTTCCTGCTGGCAGGACCGCCCCGGACTAAGTCCATGCGGGCAGCCACAAGATCGTCCACGAGGTTGTCGAAAGACTCCTCCAGAGCCTTGAGATACTCCACAACCATCTCGATGGCTTCATCTCGTTCTCCCCGATGGCAGGCGAATGCATAGTGACAAGTATATGGCACATGGCATGGGAGGTAGCGGTAGCGACGAGTCTTCATCATAGGAAGGATGTCCCGAAGACGAGCTATCGCCTCACGGGCAGCCATCTGCATGGCATGCCTCTCTGTAGGCATGGCCCTTCCCACAAAACGGAAGTGGCGAGATGCAGAACGTCCTCCCTTGAATTGCACCACGGCTTGGTGCATAGACACGTCGTCGCTGAGCTTGTGCTGATAAAGCGTGAACTCCGGACGAGTCGCTGGCCCGATCGCGAGCTTGGTGATGGAGACGAGGAGTTTGACAAACCCCTCGGGCACGTTCGTGAACACTCGAGTCTCACAGTTGCTGCCAGCCATCTACAAAAGTAGGCAAAAATTCTGAGTAGTCATGTCATAAATTTATGATGACCAACAGAAAATAGCTACAATTGCAAAATGCTGAAAAAGCACAAAAGACGCTAATAACCGATTAGCGATCGCACCTAGTGGCTTCCTACAGTCAGCCTGGCTCTGATACCAAGCTTGTCACGACCGGTTTTTCAATAAAATATTTATTGAGAGACCAATCCCTTTTACGGACCAGTAAAGAAGAATTCCTTCTCACTGGTAGACAATATCTTGGTCACAGAAGAAAAAATTACCAGGAGTACTGAATATAATACAAGGTTGAGCGGAGACTGCTCAACAATTTATTACATGAACGCCGATAAAACATAACGGCGGATAGGGTGGCATGACTACTAACTCACGATAACAACGGTGGTGGAAAAGTCACCACGAAGTGGGTGATATGACTCCTAAAAACTACAGCTCTTCGAGCGTCGGAGTGAGGCTCGAGGAGACTTATTGCGGGTGGCGGAAGCGTATATAATACAAGTGACCAATATCCGGGATCGCACAGGACTGACTGGGACACCTCTAGGCGTCGGACGCACTATCAAACTCTTCATCCAAGAGATCGCCTTCGTCAACATCTGGCCAAATCAACAAGCCAGGTGAGTACTATGAAAGTACTCGCAAGACAGTTCGGACATAAGATATAACAAATGTAAACATGAAGCATATGAACAGATTAACAAGTGCGTTCAGACATAGAGATAAAATGCATGGGAAAATAACAGAGAAGTCGGGCGGTAGTCCTCCCGAAATCCCAAAATAAATACTGGGTGCCAAACGAGGGTCTGAATGACTCCTCGAGAGGAAACTGCAAGAATAATAATGCCGCAGTCGGGCGTCAGGGCGACACCACGTAAAGGGCTTATAACAGAAATAAAAGACAGTGCGTGCCACAGTCGGACGTCTGAGCGACATCGCATAAAGGGCTTATATTGAAAATAAGAGACAAACATGCCACAGTCGGACGTCTAAGCGACATCACATAAAGGGCTTATATTGAAAATAAGAGACAAACATGCCACAGTCGGACGTCTAAGCGACATCACATAAAGGGCTTATATTGAAAATAAGAGACAAACATGCCACAGTCGGACGTCTAAGCGACATCACATAAAGGGCTTATATACATAACTTAGCAGCTCATGAATTTAAATCATGTCAAGAGGATAATCCGTCATGAGATAAATAACAGGGTTAGTCCATCCACAGGAATGACAATTAAACTGGGTTTACCACTAGAGCTTGTTCACCGGGGATAAATTTCCACGAGGATAGATATGGATATACTGATCACTCTACTTGATTATGGATACGATGACTTGGAAGGATTTGACTATGCAGAGTTTGTCCTTTCACCACAGCCAACGGATTTCGGTAGTCACGGGGACTAGTTCCGTTTACGGTGTTTTGGAAGAAACACGTTTAACCAGTACACACCCATTCAACATTTCGAAGCCAGGGATCACCCTCGGCAACGTTCAAGAAAAACCTTGAGACGGGGAGGCTACAACCTCGCGTAGCATGGGATCAAATTTCTATACGTGCGCTCTAAGGGGTGCCCCCCTCTCGGTCCCAACCGGAAACACCCATGCCCCCTGACCGGATGACTGGCTTTAATCTAGGGCCATGGAACCATCATCCCGGCCCCTCTGTTTGGTGTGTACTCGGAAAGAGGTTACCAACTTACTAAACCGCATTCTGGCAGAAAACCAGTGGTAGCACGGAAGGGGGAAGAACGATAACGTGACTCCGTCCACGTTAACGTCGGAATTTGACGGATGACGTAAGGCTGGTATGCTACAACAGTACCACCTTACTGCCCTTCATGTCACCACATGACTAGGCCATCTCTCATCAGAGATCACGGTAACCTTGGAACACACGGGTAGTTGCCTCGTACGCAACGAGATACTCACCGATACTCATATGCCATGCACAACCTTTCAAGCAATCATGCAAAACACCTATGATATCAAAGGTTCAAACATGCTTGCCTGGTTCGGAGAAGTCAGAGTCTAGCTCGGCGAAGTTCGCGGCTCCGTCACCTCTTCCGGAACCTACGGCATAACGAAAACGGGCGCTAACGTGAAAACCAACGCGTGCATAAAAGTTGTTCCAAACAATTTCCAAATAAATCCCATAAAAAACTAGACAAAAATACAAGACTGACAAAAAAAGAATCACTCAAAAATCATCTTTTAATAAAAAGTTATAAGAGTTTCTGTCCAGGGACTCATCTGTAATGAAACAGAAAAGTTCCAGGGGTTTATTTGAGAAAACAGAAAACGGTTCGAATAGAAATGCGCAAGCCCTCAGAGAAAACGTATTTGCCCGAAAGCGCCAACAGAAAACGTTTCGCAAGGGGAAACAGAAGAGAGGCTGACGGGGGGGTCCCACATGTCAGGATTGAAAACCTCGCCGGCGCCCGAAGGCTGCGGAGGTCGCCGGCGTCGAACCACGGCGAGTCAGGGAGATCGGAGTGTACCAAGAGCTTCAGCGTGTCCTTCCGCGTTGGTGGGTGGTGGACTTGGGCGTCGGGGAGCACCACATCGACGGCGACACTTTCTCCGGCGGACGGTGGCTCGGGCGATGGTGGGGAACTCCGGTGGTGTGCTGCAAACTTCGAATTGAAGCGCGGGTCAGAAGGGGGGATGCACTAGAGAGCTACTGGCAAGAGATGGGAGGCAGAGGTGCACGCACGGGAGCGAATCGAGCTGGATCCCGTGGCGGGTCGCGGCGGCCGGAGTTGAGGAAGGAGACTTCCTCGGGGCTCTCCCAGTGACTAGGCAGGGTCTTGGTGGAGTGTAGAGGTGGTGTGGGTACTAGCTGGAGCTCGGGGCCTCTATTTATAGGCGGCTCGAGGGGGTGGCCGTGAACGGGGTTGCTCCGGCGAGCAATTACGGCGAGGCAGTGGCTAGGCGAGGGGTTTAGGTGGCCAGGTAGCATCAGTGAGGTGTACTGGTGCTGTTCCCCTGCTAATCTTGGTCGGTCTTGGAGTAATGGCGCCGGTCCACGGTGGGGTGGCCGCACGGGCACGACGGCGGCAGAGAGCGCGCTCCACGCCCAGCGGTTCACGACGAGGGTGGCAGCGCACACTGGGGAGTGGAAGGCCACGCGGCGATCTCCGGTGGCTTGGGCGGCGCTGGGTGGCGCCGTCTGCGCCGCGCCTCTCTCTGGCGGCCGCAAAGCCGCCGCTGGCGCCGGTCACGGGGCGGCGCACCTCCTCCAGCATGTCGCCGACGCCCGCAAACATCCAGGCGCTCGTGCGGTGCAGGGACAAGGGGGAGGGGGCGGGGAGCAAGGCGCCAACGCGGCACTGTCGAGATCGACAACAGGTTCTGAAGAAAACGACAGTAGATCCCTGAACTGCATTTCTGAATCTCTGAACTTGACATTGACAATGCTCTGCAGGTGTTCGACAGAATGATTTGGCATGCAGAAAATTTTTCCTGGGGCTGGGACTTGGTGAGGTGATCACTCAATGCACCCAGAGGCTGCCTGATTTTACTCAGAATTTTTGGAGAAGGATTTGAATGAATTTCATCAAATTTGTCAAATCTGGTCCAAACTTGCAGCAAGTATAGTTTGAAAAATTTGAACTGGGGACCAGTGGATCCTCATGGATCTTGGTTGAGGGTTCAAAGGACTAGGAAGGGAAAAAGGTTTGGGAGCAAAAATCAAAGCAGAAGGAGTAGTTCCTTTGTAAATCTCCAAGGACCAAGATATATGGCAGAAATTGTTTTTGATAAGAAGTAAAAGAAAATAAATATATGGAGAGGTTCAACTTGCTGGATTTGATACAAATCATGATCCAAAGATGAGGGAAGGTTTAGGAGAGTGGATTTGCACTAAGGCCATGGTAAGAGAGAATGTTGAAAGGGGCAAGGAATCATTTCAAAAGCCATAGGGCATTTTCAAAGGAATTTCCAAAAGGCATTTTTCCCAAGTGAAAAGTATTTGGCTTGAGTCCAAAATAAAGAGCAAGAACCTCCAAGACCAAAAACAAGTCTTGGGTGAATCCAAATAAAACTCTTGCCAGAAAAAAAAATATTTTGAAAGGGAGGGTTCTTTTGAAGAAAAATTTTAAATCACCTCCCTCAAGTCAAGTAAAATTTTTGAAAAATCCAAATGAAATTTTGGGTGTCACAACAACTTGTAACGCCCTGGACACACCCGCCGGTGGTCGTTACTCATGGCGGGATCTAGACTGGCCCCACAGATCAATACTAGTCTTTTCTGCACACTTTGTCCTCACTCGTGCGCACCCGAGAGCAACTTCCCGGTCGGTCACCCATCCTGAAATTACTCCAAGCTGAGCACGCTTAACTTTGGAGTTCTGTCCGAATGGGCTTCCGGAAAAGAAGGAATTCCTTATTGATATGAGTAGTCTATCATCCCTATTAAGCCAGGCTATCACATACACCCCCACTCAGAGGAACCGACGTCCTCGTCGGGCCACAGGAACGTTCCCTCTTGGCACATACGTCTGTGCATTCAGTCCGGTACATGTGCCATGCCGTGTGCCATGACAGGTCACAAACGGCATGAACAACATGACCGCGCACCTGTCCGCAAACATCCGTGTAACCGCGAGGGTCGGCTCTGATACCAACTTATAACACTCCGGACACACCCGCCGGTGGTCGTTACTCATGGCGGGATCTAGACTGGCCCCATAGATCAATACTAGTCTTTTCTGCACACTTTGTCCTCACTCGTGCGCACCCGGGAGCAACTTCCCGGTCGGTCACCCATCCTAAAATTACTCCAAGCTGAGCACGATTAACTTTGGAGTTCTGTCCGAATGGGCTTCCGGAAAAGAAGGAGTTCCTTATTGATATGAGTAGTCTATCATCCCTATTAACCCAGGCTATCACACATTCCCCATTCATACACGCTGGGCGGCAAAACAAACTCGACTCGGCCGAAATCGATGTAGGCAAATATTTTCAATAGGGGCAGGTTTGTAACTTCACTCAGACGTGACACAACCGCCCTGCCTGTCAGCCCCGTTCATACACCGTGGGCGCCAATCATGGGCGCCAACCACCCTCTCCTCGCCCAAAATCGCTATGGGCAAATATTGGCGAGATGCGAGATTACCGTCCTATCCCCAACCGACGAGACGTCCAAATTTTAAACGGGGGCTAAGTTCGTAACTTTCCCATATTTCAGACAGGCGCGTCCCAAAAACATGGTTCCCCGTACCTCTCCCTCCATTTTCCCATTCATACACCGTCCGCGCTAGAACACCCCATCCCCACACCAGCCTCCGTCCGCCACCCCATCCATCGCCGCCGTCCTCCACCACATCCATCGCCACCGTCCTCCACCATGCTGGAACGCCTACCAAGACCGTGTCGTCCACTTCTAGAGATGGACGTTTCTCATCCACGGCGACGGACCATTAGCCTTGCATCGCGTCCTCTCACTTCATTGGCGCCGTCGTCCTCTTTGCCGGGGCCGCTCACACGACCTTCTCTTCCACCGCAACGGGACTTATCCCCCGATGCACCCGTCTACCGACAGCCATCGCACCACCGATGCCTACACGGCGCCGCAAGAGAGGTGGTACTTCATATCTCCTCAACTTTTTGATCTCAACCAGAAAATAGATCTTAACTTGGTTACTCTACTTTCTTTTCAGCTCTTAGAATTTAGTTCTTAGTTCGAAGCAAACAATGGATGCTAAATATCATTTCTCCGGTTTGCAGCTTCAAATCTGCCATGGCACAGCCATAATACGGTTTAATTGATCATGCTTAGGGTTTAATTGATCATGTTGGTTCTGTGGTGGTTTCTTTAATAGAAATCGGAGGGGAAACCCTCTTTTGCTAAAAAATATATGTTTAGAGTTTCCCCCTTTTATGATCACTATACTATCAGAATACGTGCTTCGTGTCATAATAACACTGCTCCACCCATCAAGCTAAACAAGCTTAGTTGTTCAAATACGAATCTGATATTATTAAAATAGAGTTGTTTAATTGGTCAGCTAAATGTTCCTAAATTAGTTTCGAAAATGCATGTTCGCCGCACGGGTGTGTATCTCTACAGGGTGCCCACGGTGGGCCGGCCCACCATGGGATTTTGGGTCGTCCCAGGCCCCGATTCCCCTCTGTTCTGCTGCGCGCTTCCGATCTCTACTCGCCCCCAGCCACCTGCCTCGCCGGCGACTTGCCGTCCCCGGACGGCATGACTCTAGGAGGAGACGCCGGACTAACAGAAGGCCAGGAGCCGCTCGCCCAACAACGTCACCGCTGCGCGGGCGCGCCGCCATGCCTACCTTCCCAGTCCGTTCAGGGCTCAGGCGTGCAGCACCCACCAAGCCAACCCGATTTATCCTGAGATACGTCCTCAACACTCAGCAGCCACTCCTCATCACCCATTTTCTAATTGATTCATTACTCATTAGGCAGGACTGTCATTAGGGTTTGTTGTGTGCTCAGTGCTACCTACACTTAATGGTTCATATGTATTTCGGTAATCTTTAGTACCTCTAAAGTTCACAGGGTTTTCAAAATTCCGGCCCTCAGAACAGAAACTAGTCATTTGGACTGTCGGTCGTAGTGACATTGACCCAGATTACTACTGCAAGTCAGGTTTGTTGACAATTTTACTTGTCTTTCTTACTCATTCGATATAATATCCAATTATTCACGTCGATTAGTTGCAAACAATAAGTGCTAGACAAACTTCTTCATTCAGATTTTGGACGGTCCATTACTGCAGTTACAATTCTGCATACTTGTCCTAGTAAGCTCACAAGTAAATGATTGATTCACTACATCTATGCTTGCCTTGTCATATTTGTTGTCAATATTCTTTTAGGGTGGACCACCCTGTTTCTAAATACTGGAACCGTAGACATGAGTGAATAGTATTTCTCTATGTGATCTCTTCCATCATGTGTGGGTAACGAACACTGCATTGTATAGAAAGAAAGTGTCATTTCCAGCTTTTACATAGGTTTCGATCTTTTACATGGAATACAATCTGCCTACTTGCTTTGTGTCGCACTACCAACACTCCACCCTTGAAGCTAAACACTACGCCACTCATAATTTCTTATTTTATTTGTTCAAATACGAATTTCATATGATTCTAATGTTCCTACTTTAGTTTTGAAATGTGTGCCTGCCTATTATAGAGACATAAGGGGTTTGTATTTCTGTGTGTGGTCTGGTCAGCACGGTTGGGGAGGTGAACTTTGCATATGCAGGGGTTTATAGGGAGACACTCTCCGAGTTGAATCCGCAATGCATTCCATAGATAATCTGACTACTTTTTATGTTTTCATGAATCTCAGATTCTGAACAGCATCATAATGATTATGAGCTTGCGCGCATGAAAAGAATAAAGCAGAACAATGCCATGGCTGTCAAACTTGGCATTAAGGGACTGAAATGAAGTCTGGATGCAATGCAATGCAAACGCTCTCCACCTACAGATTCATGCTCAGAATATGATCCTAACAGTGATTCTGAGCTAGAGGGAGACCTAAGTCAATGTAGCTCCCTAGTGGAGGAGTCAGAGGAAGATGCCCTATCTTATTCACCCATCAAGGTACTTGCTCTAACTTTCCAAGGTTACATTGCTCGCACATATCTTGCAACTGATGCTTTGCATTGCTTCTACTTTGTTGAACTGCCATTAGCTTAGTTTACACATCGTGTATGTGAATACGCCCTGCCTATCCATTTTCAGTAAATATTCCATCTGTCATCATACCATATTTATCCATTCAAATGCTGTTCTTGTGTATCAGACGTTCAAAAGGAAGAGGGCGATTGCTGATCGTCGAGGAGCACAAGCAAAGTATTTGTAAAAGGTAGTGGCACCTGATAAATCAAATAGCCCATTAGGTGTAGTTGCAATATCACCTGACCCACAAAATACCCCAACTCTAGCAGACTCTAGCCCTACTACACTGGTCATTTCTGATGCCCCAACTCAGCAGACCCCAACTGCAGCAAACAGTATGATTATGCCAGTTGACATAGCACCAGCTGTACGACGCAAAACCCCCATTCCAGCAAAGAGTACACCAAATCCAGTTGCCAAATCCCTTTTCGAACCAGAGAGAGCCCCAATTGCAGCAAATAGGACCCCTGTTCCATTTCTTCCCAGTTTAGAAGACGAAGCTTATGTTGTTGTCAGGAACTTTGTGCGCATCTTTCCTTCATGGAAAGATTATACCGCAGACACAGAACAATTTCCAGTCTTCCTCCGCAACTTACGCGTAAGTAATGTACTAATGTTATTCATGGTCATTACTGCATATGTTTCTGCTGACAGAAGACACAAGATTTCATTCTTTTAAATAGGCGAGGAGCAAACTGGATTGTGATGACGAGCAAGGGTTGGTTGCGCTTTTCAACCTCTCGTTGATGAAGTGTCGTTCCTACCTGAGGCAAGCGCACTTCGATGGCAAGCCTCTGAGCGAAATTTCTGTAAAGTCTCCGGTGCTACATTTATCCGACGGTGACTGGAATAATCTTGTTACACATTGGTCTCGGCTGCAGCGTAAGGTACTGTCTATGATATCACATCACAATTTGAACTACATTTCTGCATTTGCCTTAATGTCTCACTTGTACGAAAACTGTTAGCAGAAGAACATTCGTTCTCAAGGGACCACAGAATCTCGCAACTATACTGCACACTGCTTTGCTCTTGTGAGTACCTCTTGCCCTGTATGACCATACTTACTTTCATAGCTGTTTGATTATGTAGCATCACTGCACATGTTAGCCTCGTAATCGTCCATTTGGTGGACATTATAAGATCCGTATGGACTCTTACATAAATTTAGAATCAACCCAATGCTTTTGAAGAGGTTTAGCTCTGCAGTCCTCTTGTAAGGACTGAACGTGGTCTATCACTATACTTACATTAACAGCTACTCCCTTCGTCCAATAATATAAGAACGTTTTGTACAGTACACCAGTGTTCAAAACACTCTTGTATTATGGGAAGAGGGATTGGTTCATTTTGTGGCATTCTGCATCTTATCTCCCTCGCCCACCATTTACTAAAAAAGATCAGATCTATATTTAATCTTACCAACAAGTACAATACACAGACAATGCCAGTGCAGAAGTGTAGCCCATTGCTCTTGTCAGTACATTTTGTCCTGTAACGCTTGTACTTCCAGGGATTGGTAGTTGATTATGTAGCATCAATCTGCATCTTATCTTCATTATCCTCTATCCCTTCCAGTATTATCATATCTATAATTACTCTCTACAAAATGTAGAGTACAGGCAATGCTTATGAAGAAGATTATGTGCTGAAATTCTTGAGTTATCCTTCCCTTGACATGGAGAAGGGCATTATAAAGCCGGTGTTAACTGTTAATGTAAGTCAGCCCTTCTAAAGCCTTTATCCTCAACTGCTGTTTAATTTGCTCATACTCCCTATCGTTTACTGCTGTTTAGTTTGTTGTTTCTACCAAAATGCATGTTCGTAAGAACCGTAAGTTCTAAGTTTCACTTGTAAAACCAAAGTCCTTATTCATACCATGCACATTACTTAATACTCCCTATATGTATGCTTGTTTTTGTGGATCTATAATCCAGTGTGTGGTGAAGCAGCCCACGTTTGCACCTTGTCATCTCCTGTTTCATCTTACTGATGTGGCTGATGATATGAACAACATGCCATGCACATTATCCAAAATAGATACAATGATTTTCTTTGCCCTTCATCTATGCTTGTTATGTTGACATGGTAATCCAGTAGTGTGGTGAAGCTCCCCGCATTATGAACAATGCCAAATTATGCTATTGATATTTTGAACTTACTCTTTATTTTCTAATTTGAAATTGGATAGAATTGACAGAACAGTTATCATCTTTGTTTATACACGTGCAAAACCTGTCATCTCTCTGCTTTGTTTCAGGGAGATATGCCTGATGGCATGCACAAGTCTGCTGAAGGCTGTGAGACAAACCCAACATATATTGCAGCAAAGAAGGCAAAACATCTTGAAGATAGCGAGACAACCCTAAAGTCTTGTCTTGATGCAGTGTTCAAGTTACTTGAGACTAACAGTCAGACAAGCTCACAGAATTCGTTGTCTGAATCAGTTCGACTTCTTCAGTCCCAAGTTCTAGCAGAAAGGCATTCTGCAACTCAACTTCGACTTGAAGTCCTATCTCTAAGAAAGATTGCGGAGAACACCAATGAGAACCTCATCGCTAAACAGCTACACCTGGAAGCTATGACCGACATGCTAGGCCGGTCTCACAGCCTTGCTCAGCAGCTTGCGCAACAGTTCCCCCGCAAGGCTAACATTTCTTGAACTGTCTTGGAAGTGGTCTCAGTTCAGTATTATTTTGTTACGCTGCAATGGTGCCCAGTTTTTGTAATTTGCTTCTTCGTTGCGCTTTATGATCACTGGTGGCGAACTTTGATGCCCAGTGGATGTAATATGTGTAATAGCCGTGATAGCCTAGCATAAGTTGCTTGCTTATTTATTTCCTTGTTGTCTTGTTTATTTGTTTGCTTGTAGTCAGTGCAGTTCTTTTTCTGCGGTTTGCTAGTGGCTACAATAACCTATTTTTTAAAACTAGGCCAAAATAACCATGGGCTAATATTTACTGTAGTGACACTGGGCCTCCTACGGGCCGTAGAAACAGTGGGCCTTCTACGGGCCGTAGAAACAGTAGGCCTTCTACGGGCCGTAGAAACAATGGGCCTTCTACGGGCCGTATCATCAATGGGCCTTATACGGGCCGTATGATCGATTGGCCAAACATGGGCCAATAACAGGCCGCATTATGGCCGTAAACGGGCTAGAGTTAGAATCGTCCGTTCATGGGCAGACCATAACGGGCCATCGTTAATAGGCCGTATTTGATGACGCTATGAAAACGGCCCAACGTATTAACGGACCACAAACGGGCCAACTGTAACCACGGGCTGAATTTGGCCCACAAGCAGAAAATGACAGTAACGGGCCGTAAGTAAACGAATGCTGGAAATGAGCCCAAGAATAAATGGGCTCTGAGAAGGCCGAAAGATAACATGGGCTGGAAATGGCCCAACGGAATAACGGGCCGTTAATGGGTATAAATTGATACACTGTTCATTACGGGTCAGTTTCACCACGGGCCGTTAATGGGTGTAAAGTGATACACTGTTCATTACGGGCCAGTTTCACCACGGGCCGTTAATAGGCCAAGATTTACATAGGGCCTCATATGGGCCGAAAGACGTCACGGGCCATACATGGGCCAGAAGTGAAAACAGGCTGGAATCATATTGGATGGCCCAGATGACGCTACTGGGCCTAATTCGCATAGGGCGTAACGGGCCTTGGGTTAGCAGGCTGTAAATGGGCTATATGCGAACAGGCCATTAACAGGCTTTCCATGGGCCGGCCCGCCACCTTTTGACCAAGTCAAACGGGCCGGCCTTTTCACAGGAATGGGCCTCTGTTGGGCCATGCCACGTGTCGACGTATCATAGGCGCCTTCTGTCCAATGAGTGGATGACATCTGTCCCAACGATGAGCCGACACGTGTTTCCTCCAGCCAATGATGATTTTACACGTGGAAAATCCCCATTGGTCGGGGCTGCTAACGGGTTATCGGATCCAAAACCCGACCCGATAGCTTAACGGCGTTCCGTTACGGTGGATGACACGTGCCGGTCACCCTTGACGAAAGCACTTCTGTGACGCGCAATTTATCATCATGGAAGTGGACACTTCCGTGATGATAATTTTGGTAATGTCATGGAACACTTCTACGACAGCACAGGTATGACTATCTTGATTCTGTCATAAATTTGTCATGGATGTACATGCATGACAAAAAACGCGACCTACTGTGACAAACACGTATCATCACGGAAGTGTATTTTTTTTGTAGTGTTGTTCCGAGAATATTTTGTGCCTACTGCCTTGCAGTTCTTTGCCACATGAATACCCCTACAGATAATTTCTCACCCTTATCGAGTATCCGCTCATCCCCCAGTTGTTCATGTGTTTCACAATGGTCTTCGAAATACTATTCGATCCTCCAGAAATCCTTAGTAGCTTATTGCTCTGCAATACTTGTCTGCTTGCATTATGGATGCTTTCCATATGTCTGGCAATATTCGTTAGTATCCTTAGGCACCGTCATTTTGATCCTATTGATTCAACATGAGTGCGAATGCACGCAATCATTAGTTGATCCTTTTAAATTATCTTTCCGGCTCAGACGTCATTTTAAACATGAGCTGGTTCTCAACCAATCCAATTGTCGTCGATTGTACCCCTAAGGCTATTCAACTTATCCATCCCTAATCAGAACATTGCTTCTGATCCCTTGATTTGAAAATCATAATTCCTTTGCATTTGAGCTCTGGATTAGTCAGTTGTTTCTATAATCCAATGCCTTTGCATTGTTACTTCCTCTGGTTGTGTGCCTATGCTCACATCAGCTCTGTTATGGACCGGCAGATCCTTTAATGGATTTTATCCGACGGCGTCCTTCATATCCAATAACCTTGTGAGCCTTCCCTCGGATACATAATGCCTTTGGTAAATTGTATCCTCTACTTTCTCAACCTTGCTCTGCTTTCGAGCTGGTGATATTTACTCTTGAAGCTTGTGGTATATGTTTCTAAGATGCCCCAATGGGTTGAACCTATACCTTCTCTAAAACCGTGTGAACCCGAAAGTTTTCACGAGTCATATTCTCTTGGTGATTTACCAGATAAAATTTCAACACTACAACTCCATCGAAAATGAGGAGTGAATGATAGGTTATGCATTGGAGAAGTGGGAGTCAACCTTGAACTTTGTGTTCATGCCCATGGACACGATGTAGATCTTGTCATGGAAGCTTCTCGTAACAATAATTATCCCCTTGATATAATTTCATCTTATATCTGGGATTTGGTCTTCCGCAATCGTGGTTTCCGACCATATTGTTCTTCTTTGATCAAATTTCTCGGACAAGTTTAAGCACTTGTCTTCTGCAGAGCAATACCCTAGTCCAACCTCTACTTTGATCTGTCTTCGAGTATTACCCCCTGGTATCTCGAGATTATCTTGGAACTGCATAACTTCCTATGAGTTCTTCATCAAGTACTACATTCTCACTGATTACAATGTTTCATGGGCTCTGAGTTATTAAACACTCAAAGACACTGATAACTGAACCGGGTCCGCACTACGGTTCAACAACTCTTAGTAATCTTCTTTGAGTATGAGTTTGTACCCGATCACGCCATTCCTAGCCTGTTTGGCTATATCATTGCCTTGATGATTTTAACTCTGCTACCTGGTCCTTATTCCCGTAGCACCACTTTCGACGATGAGCTAAGCTTACGTCGATTTTCCTCGTCATATCATTTCGCCTTGAACAGCAAGCTTGATTTCGAGTTTGTGTCGTATTCGTGGTTCAAATAACCTTTCGCTTCATCATTCCTTTGACTTGATGTCATCGCCGATTGATTACATCTTCATGAAATCTCTCGACAATTGTGTCGTGATCATCATCAACATTCTGAGCTCTTACAGGATATCAATCGAATTCGTGATGAGAAATACCATCCTTGCCCCTCGATGATTAGTGTTATCATCGACAACATTCTTGCCTTCCTCCAACACAAACTTGTTCATGTTTTGAGTTGTATCTTGATTTGATTGCTATCTAGCTTATATTGTGTTCTACCTTGAAATATTACCATCTATATGTCGAGGATGTTCTGAGAATTGTTCCACCTCTTAAGAATTCTTGACATATAAATACTTCTCACCATCACCATTCTTACTTGGTCCTCGTGTTGATTCCAATCGGGGTACCAACAAGTGAACGGTGCTGTTTGGATTCTGCCTTCTAGCAACCCTATTGCTTTGAAGATTAGTGGTCGACATTTCATTCTTAGACCATTGGTTATCGAATCACCATTCTAACATCGGTCATGCTACCTAAGCACATATTTCGGGTGCACCTTTCAACCAATGTTTAATGGTGTATAATTTACTCGAGCATACATAATTATATCATTTGATCTGACAAATGTTATCTCTTTGTTCACATAATTGTGGAAATACATCTTTTTGGAAATCTCGATGAATTGTCGCTAAGTTCATCAGCCACCTCCTCATCCTCACCTTGGATTAATGATGAACTCTTGTTTCGGAACTCGCTTCCATAGTTCATTTCTCGAGAATTTTACAATCTCATCTCGTCAATTTGTATTGCACCTTTTCTTCTCAGGCATCCTGAGTCCGAGGTATCCTAACACCGATCAGATCTGAATCTCGGTCAGATATGATGGTTGGAACATTTTTCCAAGAGTTATAACACTGGTCTTTTATGACCCGGTAAGGTGATGGCATGCCCAGCACACCTGGCCGGAGGACCTACTGTTATAGTTTCCTTATTAGCAAGGTTATCCATTCTTCCATGAGGAAATTGTAAGACTTATTCTACAAGTTGTTCCTGATGGATCCTTCCTGTATCCAAAGTCTGACCTTTTCTTGAAGACCATGTCAATGCTATCTCGAAGCATGTCTGTGGTACTCCGAATTTCAATAAGAACATTTGAAGCACAATGCTAAATTTTCTTTATCAGTTATCCAAACACCATTGTATGGATAATGGCATGCAATTTCTCTCCCCTTACCTAAAGAGTCTTCTACATTATATCCTGTCATGGATATCTTGGTCTGCTTGTCCTTGGGAAGGATATACCCTTGAAGTATGTGCTTAAACACATTTTCCTTTCCATTGTCTTGTTTAAACTGAGAATCATAATTTTCCTTTCCATTGGTTTGTTTAAACCTTCTTGTGATCTATATTATATAAGCAGTAATATTTCCCTTCTTATGTAAACACCTCGTTGTACAATTTTGTCAGCAAGACCCTGTTACTATTGTTGATAACATTCTGGTAGCCACCGATGGACGAGAACTTTGCCTATTGGTCCGCCTCGTTCAGTGAGCAGGAAGATGGTTCTCTTCGTCCCTCGCCCTTGGTACCGACGTTGTTGCCGACATAACTGACAGGCTATCCGCTGACATGTCTTGCCTACATGGTCATACAAGACATCACCGCCCTTCTTACTGTTAACTCACATGGTGGGCCCATAACCCATAGTTCCACAAGATCGAAACCTAACTCTCATGTAGACCCTATTGCCAAAGATACTCCTTGAGCTTGGCTTCGGATGCAATTCACGAACCACATTCCTAGTGATCTATTCTGGTATCAGACACAATACTTATTCCCGTTGCTTGAACCCCTTTCACACTTTGTTTCAGGCATCGAACGATTGCCTGCCCGCTCGAAACTTCCCATAATACCTCCTCGCTTTGCTCTCGATAATGTCTTAAGTTTCAAATTTGAGAGTTACTTTCCGCGACCTTCCCTGATGTTATCTACTAGATAAGCAAACATTGTAGCGGTCCGTTCTTCCGTAATACCCCCTTATCCTTTCGTAAGTACGATGGAGTTCTTGAAGAAAGGACGACAACTTCATCATGATGCATTGAAATAAAGAATTGAAGACATCAACGAAAGGGATTAACTTCTTCGAGAAGATCCGTTAGAATATCGTAACCAGAACTTTCCCCCTTACTCCCCTCTTAAAATTCGGGATGAGATTTCTTGTAGTGGAGGAGAATTGTGACGCCCGGATAATTAAGCTACAGTAACCATCTACTAATGATGCCACGTCACCTCGATTACTGTTGCTAATCTCGCGTTAGTTCGAAATCATTCAAATTCAAATTCAAAATCAAGCAAACAATAAAAGTTTTCAAATATTAAAACTAAAAATGTTCGCGGTGAGCCAAATAATGCATAGGTAAGTATGGTGGAGAAACCACACTTTTAGAAATGGTTTAAATACTCTAAAATATTTTAAACAGTAGCAAAAACAATTAGTTGAATGCCTATTACAAAAAATAAAATATTAAACTATTTTATTTAGTTGCCCAAACTTATGTGGCAGTAGCCTATTTATTAACAATAAATTAGGGACTGCTTTTATAGTTTATAAAACTAAAATAAAAGAGGAACTAAAGTAAAACAGAAAAGGAAAATTAAACAAAAGTAAAATAAAGACAAAACCCCCCCCCCCCTCGCTGGGCCTCGGCCCAGCTAGCCATCGGGGCAACCAGGCCGGCCGAGCCGCCCCCTATAACACCCCCTGAGCCACCCCGAAACCCTAACCGCTCCCACAACCCCCACTCCCCCCTTAATCCACTTCCCCCCGATCTAGATCGGGGGCTGCGACCCCGTCGCCGCTCGCTATCGCCGGCACCGCCCCACTCGGTCTCCTCCGCGCCCTCCTCTCCCTCGCGCGGCACCCGCCTGAAGACTCGGCCACGACTCGTAGCTGGCCCGACGCCATTGCCCGTCGTCGCCACCACCACATCGCCGGACCACCTCGCCGGACTGCCATCCCGTCGTCGACCCCACCGCCATCGTCCCCGTTGTCCTCCCCACGCCCCGCTGCCAAGGACCCTACGACCCCGCCATGAGCTCCGACCTCCCCTCCTCTCTCCCCTGTTCCCCGCTCGCCCATCGATCGCGCCGTCCGCGCCTAGGGCCAGCCCCGCACGATGCCTCCTCTCTCCTCCCGCAGCCCTCCCCGCTCCGGCCGTCCTCGCCGACCACGCCCGCGGCCCCTGCTCGCCGGCCAGCACGAGCTCGCCGCCGGCCCAGCGCACGCACACCCCGCTGCTACCCCTTGTCGTGCATGACGCCGCGTCGTCGCCCCGTGTCCCGTCTCCGCCTTTGGCCCGGCAAGCCATCGCCGCGCCCGCGGCCAACTCCGGCCACCGTCGCCTCGCCCCCCTACTCGCATGCGTGCATCCACGCCTGCCGCTGCCACGGCCACCCCGCGCCTCCCCGGCCGCGCCCTGCTCACCCCGCTCCGGCGATGCCCACGTCCGCCTGTCCCCGCCGTCGTCCCTGCCTGCTCGGCCCCGCCGCTCGCTGGTACGGGCCGGTCCTCCCCGACCTCGCTGTCGTGCCTGTCGCCGCCCCGTGCGTCCCTGGGCGTGCGCCCGCTTGCGCTGGCGCCCGACGCCCATCTCCGCCCCTGCGCCCGTTAGCCCGCGCTCGATTGGCCCCGTGGGCCAATGACAAGTGGGGCCCCGCGCCCAGAACATTTTATAAAAAAATATTAATTAATTAAAGACTTAATTAACTTAATTCGGCCTAATTAATTAACCTAATCACTTAATTAAATTAACTAATCATGTTTAGTTAGTCTTAGACAATGACAGTGGGACCCACATGTTAGTTTGACTAGGTCAACTCACTAGTTGACTGCTGACATCACCCTGACATCATGTTGATGTCATAATTATATTTTCTAATTAAATCAATTCTGTTAATTCTAAAAATGAATTAAATCTTTAAAAAATTAATATAAAATAATCTGTAACTCGGATGAAAATACTTTGTACATGAAAGTTGCTCAGAACGATGAGACGAATCTGGATATGCAGTCCGTTTATCAGCCACACGTCCCTAGCATAGTGAACATGCAACAATCCCCTTTCCGATCGTTTGTCCGAAAATGCCAAACACCGGGGATACTTTCCCGGATGTTTCCCCCTTCGTCGGTATCACCTATCCTTGCGTTACATCACCCTAGCACTACATATTGCCATGTTATACTTTGTGATGCTTTGATTGCTATGTTATTTATTGTGTTCCCCTCTGTTACTTCTTTCCGGTAGACCTCGAGACCGTTGTCGATACCCCTGTGATCGACTACATCGATGACGACCCCTTCTTCTTGCCAGGGCAACCAGGCAAGCCCCCCCCCCCTTGATCACCAGATATCGCCTATTCCTTCTCTCTACTGTTTGCATTAGAGTAGTTTAGCATGTTACTGCTTTCGGTTAATCCTATTTTGCTGCATAGCCTGTCATTGTTGCTACAATTGTTGATACCTTTACCTGCTATCCTAATGCTTAATATAGGATGCTAGTGTTCCATCAGTGGCCCTACACTCTTGTCCGTCTGCCATGCTATACTACTGGGTCGTGATCACTTCGGGAGGTGATCACGGGCATATGTTATATACTTTATACTATTACATTACTTATGATACTGTTCGGAGATGGGGGCTGAAGGGGCAGGTGGCTCCATCCCGGTAGAGGTGGGCCTGGGTTCCCGACGGCCCCCGACTGTTACTTTGTGGCGGAGCGACAGGGCAGGTTGAGACCACCTAGGAGAGAGGTGGGCCTGGCCCTGGTCGGCGTTCGCGGATACTTCAATTAACACGCTTCACGAGATCTTGGTATTTGATCTGAGTTTGGCCACTGGCCTATACGCACTAACCAACTACGCGGGAACAGTTATGGGCACTCGACGTCATGGTATCAGCCGAAGCCTTCTCGACGTATGCGACTGAGCGGCGCGCGCCGGATTGGACCATAAGCCTGCGCTTGTATTAAGGGGGCTAGGTCTACTTCCGGCCACGTTCGCAACGTGCAGGTGTGCAATGGGCGATGGGCCCAGACCCCTGCGCCATAGGATTTAGACCGGCGTGCTGACCTCTCTGTTGTGCCTAGGTAGGGCTGCGACGTGTTGATCTTCCGAGGCCGGGCATGACCCAGGAAAGTGTGTCCGGCCAATGGGGATTGAGCGTGTTGGGTAATGTGGTGCACCCCTGCAGGGAAGTTTATCTATTCGAATAGCCGTGATCTTCGGTAACAGGACGACCCAGAGTTGTACCTTGACCTTATGACAACTAGAACCGGTTACTTAATAAAACACACCCTTCCAAGTGCCAGATACCACCCGGTGATTGCTCTCTCACAGGTCGACGAGGAGAGGATCGTTGGGTTAGGATTATGCTATGCGATGATACTTGGTGAACTTACCATCTACTCTCTTCTACATGCTGCAAGATGGAGGCTACCACAAGCGTAGTCTTCGACAGGACTAGCTATCCCCCTCTTATTCTGGCATTCTGCAGTTCAGTCCACCGATATTGCCTCTTTACACATATACCCATGCATATGTAGTGTAGATCCTTGCTTGCGAGTACTTTGGATGAGTACTCACGGTTGCTTTTCTCCCTCTTTTCCCCCTTTCCCTTCTACCTGGTTGTCGCAACCAGATGCTGGAGCCCAGGAGCCAGACGCCACCGTCGACGACGACTTCTACTACACCGGAGGTGCCTACTGCTACGTGCAGGCCGCTGACGACGACCAGGAGTAGTTTAGGAGGATCCCAGGCAGGAGGCCTGCACCTCTTTCGATCTGTACCCCAGTTTTTGCTAGCCTTCTTAAGGCAAACTTGTTTAACTTATGTCTGTACTCAGCTATTGTTGCTTCCGTTGACTCGTCTATGATCGAGCACTTGTATTCGAGCCCTCGAGGCCCCTGGCTTGTATTATGATGCTTGTATGACTTATTTTATTTTAGAGTTGTGTTGTGATATCTTCCCATGAGTCCCTGATCTTAATCGTACATGTTTGTGTGTATGATTAGTGTATGATTGAATCGGGGGCGTCACAACTTGGCAGGCAGGCACAATCCCTGAGCGGTGAGGGGAGGCTGGAGGTGATACGACTCCATCGTATCTACTTTTCCGAACACTTTTGCCCTTGTTTTGGACTCTAACTTGCATGATTTGAATGGAACTAACCCGGACTGACGCTGTTTTCAGCAGAATTGTCATAGTGTTATTTTTGTGCAGAAATAAAAGTTCTCGGAATGACCTGAAACTTCACGGAGAATATATTTGGAATTAAAAATACTAGCGAAAGAATCAAGACCAGGGGGCCCACACCCTGTCCATGTGGGTGGGGGGCGCGCCTACCCCCCTGGGCGCGCCCCCTGCCTCGTGGGCCCCCTGGAGCTCCACCGACCTCAACTCCAACTCTATATATTCACGTTCGGGGAGAAAAAATCGGAGAGAAGGATTCATCGCGTTTTACAATACGGAGCCATCGCCAAGCCCTAATCTCTATTGGGAGGGCTGATCTGGAGTCCGTTCGGGGCTCCAGAGAGGGGAATCCGTCGCCATCGTCATCATCAACCTTCCTCCATCACCAATTTCATGATGCTCACCGCCTTGCATGAGTAATTCCATCGTAGGCTTGCTGGACGGTGATGGGTTGGATGAGATTTACCATGTAATCGAGTTAGTTTTGTTAGGGTTTGATCCCTAGTATCCATTATGTTCTGAGATTGATGTTGCTATGCTTAATGCTTGTCACTAGGGCCCGAGTGCCATGATTTCAGATCTGAACCTATTATATTTTCATGAATATATGTGAGCTCTTGATCCTATCTTGCAAGTCTATAGTCACCTATTATGTGTTATGATCCGTTAACCCAGAAGTGACAATAATCGGGATACTTACCGGTGATGACCGTAGTTTGAGGAGTTCATGTATTCACTAAGTGTTAATGCTTTGGTCCGGTACTCTATTAAAAGGAGGCCTTAATATCCCTTAGTTTCCAATAGGACCACGCTGCCACGGGAGGGTAGGACAAAGATGTCATGCAAGTTCTTTTTCGTAAGCACATATGACTATATTCGGAATACATGCCTACATTACATTGATGAATTGGAGCTAGTTCTGTGTCACCCTATGTTATAACTGTTGCATGAGGAATTGCATCCGACATAATTCTCCATCACCGATCCAATGCCTACGAGCTTTTCACATATTGTTCTTCGCTTAGTTACTTTTCCGTTGCCACTGTTACGCTTGCTACAAAACTGCTACTGTTACTTTTGCCACCGTTGCCGCTACTATCATATTACTTTGCTACTAAATACTTTGGTACAGATATTAAGTTATCCCGGTGTGGTTGAATTGACAACTCAACTGCTAATACTTGAGAATATTCTTTGGGTCCCCTTGTGTCGAATCAATAAATTTGGGTTGAATAATCTACCCTCGAAAACTATTGCGATCCCCTATACTTGTGGGTTATCAAGACTATTTTCTGGCGCCGTTGCCGGGGAGCATAGCTCTATTCATTGAGTCACTTGGGATTTATATCTGTTGATCACTAGGAGGAACTTGAAAGATGAAAGAACCAAGATTTTTCCCTCAACTACGAGGGGAGGTAAGGAACTGCCATCTAGCTATGCACTTGATTCACCTTCTGTTTTGAGTAAGCTTGCGACGCCTAAACCTGCTTCTGCTATTAATTCTGATATGTCGCATGTTATTGATGATGCCACTTCTGCTTTGCATGATACTTATGATGAAACTACTTCTATGCTTGATAATACTGTGCCGCTAGATGAATTTCTTGATGAACAACTTGCTAGGGCTAGAGAGAATGAAATTATTGAAACTGATAATATTGATGAAAGTGATGATGAAGATTCTCCCCCTAGATATGAATTGCCTGTTGTGCCTGAGGGTTATGTTATGGATGAGGAAACTGCTAGAGACTTTCTTGCTTGCAATGATAGATATGATCTTACAAAATTATTAGCCAAGCTGAAAGAAAAGTCTTTGAATGCTAGAATGAAATATGACCCTGCTTTTGCTACTTCACCTATCTGTATTTCCGATAAGGATTATGATTTCTCTATCGATCCTGAGATAATTACTTTGGTTGAATCTGATCCTTTTTATGGCTATGAATCTGAAACTGTTGTGGCACATATTACTAAATTAAATGATATAGCCACCCTATTCACTAATGATGAAAAACTCGTTACTACTATATCCTTAAATTATTTCCGTTCTCATTAAAGGGTGATGCTAAAACATGGTTTAATTTCCTGGTTGTGTGCGTAGTCCCCAGGATATGATTTATTACTTCTCTGCTAAATATTTCCCCACTCATAAGAAACAAGCTGCTTTAAGGGAAATATATAATTTTGTGCAAATTAAAGAAGAGAGTCTCCCACAAGCTTGGGGGAGGCTTCTCCAATTACTTAATGCTTTGCATTATCATCCTCTCAAGAAAAATGAAATACTTGATATATTTTATAATGGACTAACCGATGCTTCCAGAGACCACCTGGATAGTTGTGCTGGTTGTGTTTTCAGGGAAAGGGCTGTTGATCAAGCTGAAGTGCTATTGAATAATATGTTGACTAATGAAAATAATTGGACACTTCATGAACCAACTCCTAAGCCAACTCCGAAGAAAAGGGGTATTTTATTTCTCAGTCCTGAAGATATGCAAGAGGCAAAGAAATCTATGAAAGAAAAGGGTATTAAAGCTGAAGATGTTAAGAACTTACCACCTATTGAAGAAATACATGGTCTTGATAACCCGACACAGGTAGTAAAGGTAAATTCTCTCTATAGATTTGATGAAGGTGATATTCCTCGTTATAAGTCTGCTACCCAATGCTTAGATGAGTTTGATAATTTTATTGTTAAACAAGAAAACTTCAATGCTTATGTTGGTAGACAATTGAAACGAAATGCTTATATGATTGAACACTTGAGTGATTATATGTCTAGAGTTAAGGGTGAACTTAAACTTATTAGTAAACATGCTTCTATGGTTACCACTCAAGTAGAGCAAGTGCTTAAAGCTCAGAACGATTTGCTCAATGAATTAAATAATAAGAAAAATGATAATGTTGTTAGAGTTATGACTAGAGGGGGTAAAATGACTCAGGAACCTTTGTATCCTGAGGGCCATCCTAAGAGAATTGAGCAAGATTCTCAGAGAACTAATGTAGATGCACCTAGTCCTTCAAATAGGAAGAAAAGGAAAAATGATAGGACTTTGCATGCTTCTAGTGAACCAATTGTTGACACACGTGAGAATCCCAATGATATTTCTATTTCTGATGCTCAGACACAATCTGGTAATGAACATGAACCTAGTGATAATGTTAATGATGATGTTCATGTTGATGCTCAACCTAGCAATAACAATGATGTAGAAATTGAACCTGTTGTTGATCTTGATAAACCACAATCAAAGAACCAACGTTATGATAAGAGAGACTTTGTTGCTAGGAAGCACAGTAAGGAAAGAGAACCATGGGTTCAGAAACCCATGCCTTTTCCTCCTAAACCATCCAAGAAAAAGGATGATGAGGATTTTGAGCGCTTTGCTGAAATGTATACCTATCTTTTTGCGTATGCGTTTGACTGATATGCTTAAAATGAATCCTTATGCTAAGTACATGAAAGATATTGTTACAAATAAGAGAAAGATACCGGAAGCTGAAATTTCCACCATGCTTGCCAATTATACTTTTAAGAGTGGAATACCTAAGAAACTTGGAGATCCGGGAGTACCAACTATACCATGCTCCATTAAAAGAAACTATGTTAAAACTGCTTTATGTGATCTTGGAGCCGGTGTTAGTGTTATGCCTCTCTCTTTATATCGTAGACTTGATTTGAATAAGTTGACACCTACTGAAATATCTTTGCAAATGGCCGATAAATCAACTGCTATACCTGTCGGTATTTGTGAGGATGTGCCTGTTGTGGTTGCAAACGTTACTATTTAACGGACTTTGTTATTCTTGATATTCCCAAGGACGATAGTATGTCGATTATCCTTGGTAGACCCTTTTTGAATACTGCAGGGGCTGATATTGATTGCAACAAAGGCAATGTCACTTTTCATGTTAATGGTAATGAGCATACGGTACACTTTCCGAGGAAACAACCTCAAGTCCATAGTATCAATTCTATTGGAAAAATTTCAACTATTACTATTGGAGGTTCTGAATTTCCTCTTCCTACTATCAACAAGAAATACGATATTCTTATTGTTGGGGACGTGCATATCCCCGTTGAGGTAACTTAGTGCTATTCAAAAATTCTCCGGTTTCATGCAATTCGGAATGAGTTTGTTAACAAGACTTGATCAACCTTGTTAGTGGATTCCTTTTGATGAGCATGAGATGGATGAAGTTAGAAAGCACAACTCTGTGTACCCTCCTTTTACTTTCTGTTATTTAGATTAAATAAAGCTAAAATGGTATTTTCTGTCTGTTTTTTGAATTATCCTTGCAATAAAAAATACCCTGAAAATAAAAGTTCTCCAAATGTCCCGAAATTGAAATATGATTTTTTGTAGAATATTTAAGAATTATTGGCACTGAGAACACATCAGGGGCAGCCAGCACCTGGCCACGAGGGTGCAGGGCGCGCCCACCCCCCTGGGCGCACCCCCTGCCTCGTGGGCCCCTCGTGGACCCTCTCCACTTACTCTAGCACCCACACACTCCTTCTTCCTCCAGAAAAAATCACCACCCAACTCAAGCACGAGTTCTAGCTCATCTTGCTGCGATTTTCGATCTCCTTGCTCGAAGCTCCATTCACAAAACTGCTTTGGGGGATTGTTCTTAGGTATGTGACTCCTCCAATGGTCCAATTAGTTTTTGTTCTACTACTTTATTTATTGCAAATTTTTGCTGCTTAGGTGACCCTGTTCTTGAGCTTGCATGTCAAATTTATATGGTCCCAAGTAGTTCTAATGCATGATATAGTCTCTATGCACTTGTGGGAGTAGTTGCTATCAATTTTGTTGAGTTTGGTTCACTTTTATTTTGAGTTACTAAAAATTTCAGAAATTTTCAGAAAATGGTGAAGAGATTATTGAGGGGCTCTTTGAGCCGAAGCTCGAAGGATAAGCAAAGTGAAGAGAATAAGAAGCCCAAATATAATCTTCTTCGCACCGCGGAAGTTCGGCCGTATGAATGGCCTTGTGATGAGTTCTTAAGAGCAGCCGAGATTCATGATGATTTTTATTACTTGGCTGAGAATGCGAGCCTCACCGACTTCCTCCACGACCAGCTTGAATAGTATCTCCTACTCACTAATATTTTTGTGCAAAATTTTCATTTCCATGCTAGGAGGTCACCACCTTCGGTGGATTTTTATTTATATGATGAGTATAGGGAGATGTCACTTTATGATTTTTATGCGGTTTGCAAGTTGCCTTTTGAGGGCAGCGTCGAGGAACCACATCCTAGTGATGTGGCAGGATTTATTGATATGATTGTTGTAGGTGAAATGAAATAAGTGTCGGAAGCAAGAACTACTAGCATACATTTCCTTGTTCTATGTTACTATGCAATATTTTCTAGTAGATGTTTAATTGGCCGCGGGAACAGTGGGGGCCTCAGTGCTCCTGACCTCGCCATTTTGCGCCATGCTTTATTTCGTGATAGAACTTTCAGTTTAGGTGCTATTGTTGCTAAACGGTTGAGTCTAAACCGTACAAAGAGCCCCATTTTTGGAGGTATCTTTGCTTCGCGTCTTGCTAAATATTTTGAGATACCTATTAGACACTATGAGAAAGAAGAAAAGTTGATGCCACCTATTTTCTTAGACTATAAAAGTATGGTAGCACATGATTTTATTTGCGATGACAAGGAGAAAAGAGACTCATTTATAACCTGGTATTCAGTGAAAAGACTTGTCAGATTATTACCCTGCCTGCACCTTCTTTGTTTAACATTTATTCAGGCACATACATCATCCTGCCCGATGACATTTATGCATATTGGGAGCGAACACGATCCCCAGAGCCTGAGTCAGAGCCATCTCCTGACCCATATCAGGAGTCTATTTATCAGTGGGATCCGCAGGAGCTCGCTAACCAGTGGCACCCCGATGATCCTCCTCAGTACACGGGAGAGAGTACCTTTGATCCATGGGCATAGACCAACTTAGGCCAAAAGCCTAATCTTGGGGGAGTACATATTTCTCACCGACATTACATTCATGTTCACACACTCATTCTAGTTGTCGGTGCTCATACTTTTTCATTGTACTATCCATGCAAGTTTATTTTCTTTTCTCGCTTTCTTCTTGTGTGTTTGAAAAACCTTAAGAAAAACCAAAAAAATTAGTTGAAGCCTTTAGCTAGTTTACTTTCCATGCCTGTAGTAGTAGTAATTAGAAAGAAAACCCAAAAAGATTTCTTGTTCTTCTTTTGCTTGTTGGGAGCTTTCCCGTGTAAATAGTTTTATTTTATTTCCTTTCTTTGGGGGTCGAGAGGAGAAGACCATAATGAAAATGTTGTGTGGCTCTTATATGCATTATTGTTGATTTAACAAAGAGCCCATATTACTTTGTCTTCTCCTTTGTATCAGATGCTTGCAGATTCCAGCTTAGTCCAATCCACGTGCACTATTATTATTATCCACACCGTTCAGTTGTGCAAGTGAAAGGCAATAATGACGATATATGATGAACTGATTGAGATGAGAAAAGCTGGTATGAACTCGACCTCTCTTGTTTTTGTAAATATGATTAGTTCATCATTCCTGATTCAGCCTATTATGAATGAAACATGTTTGCAATGACAATTAGAGATTATAGTTGCTTATGCCATGCTTAATTAGCTAGGAGCTTATAATGGTTTACCTTGTGTGCCAACATGCTATTAAAATGGTTGTGATGTGGTATGATAGGGTGGTATCCTCCTTTGAACGATTCGAGTGACTTGACTTGGCACATGTTCACACATGTAGCTGAAACAAAATCAACATAGCCTCCACGATATTTATGTTCATGGTGGATTATATCCTACTCATGCTTGCACTCAATGTTTATTAATTTTAATGCATGTTCATGACTGTTGTCGCTCTCTAGTTGGTTGCTTCCCAGTCTTTTTCTAGCCTTCACTTGTACTAAGTGGGGATACTGCTTGTGCATCCACTTCCATAAACCCCAAAGTTATTCCATATGAGTCCACCATACCTTCCTATATGCGGTATCTACCTGCCGTTCTAAGTAAATTTGTATGTGCCAAACTCGAAACCTTCAAATGAAATTCTGTTTTGTATGCTCGAATAGCTCATGTATCAACTAGGGTTGTCTGTATCTTCCATGCTAGGCGGGTTATTCTCAAGAGGAGTGGACTCCGCTCCTCACTCACGAGAAAATGGCTGGTCACCGGGATGCCCAGTCCCATGCTCAAACCAAATCAAAATAATTGCAAACAAAACTCCCCCAGGATTGTTGTTAGTTGGAGGCACCCATTGTTTTGGGGAAGCCATGGATTGATGCTTGTTGGTGGTGGAGGAGTATAGACTTTACCATTCTGTTTGGGAATTGCCTATAATGTGTGTAGCATGGAAGATATCGAGATCTCTCGGTTGTTATGTTGACAATGAAAGTATGCCACTCAAAATATTATTTATCTCTATTTCAAAAATCGAGCTCTGGCACCTCTACAAATCCCTGCTTCCCTCTGCGAAGGGCCTATCTATTTACTTTTATGTTGAGTCATCCTCCTCTTATTAAAAAGCACCAGTTGGAGAGCACCGTTGTCATTTGCATCCATTACTATTAATTTATATTGAGTATGACTATGATTGGATCTCTTTTACCATGAATTACAATGTCTAGTCAGTCCTTGATCTTCAGAGGTGTTCTGCATTTATGTTTTGCGGTCTCAGAAAGGGCTAGCGAGATACCATCTTGTTATATCATATTATGATTGTTTTGAGAAAGTGTTGTCATTCGAGATTTATTATTATTGCTCGCTAGTTGATTATGCCATTGATATGAGTAAACATGAGACCTAAGTATTATTGTGAATATGGTTGGTTCATAATCGTTGCTGAAAACTTGAATGCTGGCTTTACATATTTACAACAACAAGAGCAAACAAAGTTTGTAAAAGTTTTTCTTTGTCACTTTTAGTTTGTCAACCGAATTGCTTGAGGACAAGCAAAGGTTTAAGCTTGGGGGAGTTGATACGTCTCCATTGTATCTACTTTTCCAAACACCTTTGCCCTTGTTTTGGACTCTAACTTGCATGATTTGAATGGAACTAACCCGGACTGACGCTGTTTTCAACAGAATTGCCATAGTGTTATTTTTGTGCAGAAATAAAAGTTCTCAGAATGACCTGAAACTTCATGGAGAATATTTTTGGAATTAATAAAAAATACTGGCGAAAGAATCAAGACCAGAGGGCCCACACCCTGTCCACGAGGGTGGGGGCGCGCCCCCCTGCCTCGTGGGCCCCCTGGAGCTCCACCGATCTCAACTCCAACTATATATATTCACGTTCGGAGAGAAAAAAACGGACAGAAGGATTCATCATGTTTTACGATATGGAGCCGCCGCCAAGCCCTAATCTCTCTCAGGAGGGCTGATCTGGAGTCCGTTCGGGGCTCCGGAGAGGGGAATCCGTCGCCATCGTCATCATCAACCTTCCTCCATCACCAATTTCATGATGCTCACCGTCGTGCGTGAGTAATTCCATCGTAGGCTTGCTGGACGGTGATGGGTTGGATGAGATTTACCATGTAATCGAGTTAGTTTTGTTAGGGTTTGATCCCTAGTATCCATTATGTTCTGAGATTGATATTGCTATGACTTTGCTATGCTTAATGCTTGTCACTAGGGCCCGAGTGCCATGATTTTAGATCTGAGCCTGTTATGTTTTCATGAATATATGTGAGTTCTTGATCCTATCTTGCAAGTCTATAGTCACCTATTATGTGTTATGATCCGTTAACCCCGAAGTGACAATAATCGGGATACTTACCGGTGATGACCGTAGTTTGAGGAGTTCATGTATTCACTAAGTGTTAATGCTTTGGTCCGGTACTCTATTAAAAGGAGGCCTTAATATCCCTTAGTTTCCAATAGGACCCCGCTGCCACGGGAGGGTAGGACAAAAGATGGCATGCAAGTTCTTTTCCATAACCACGTATGACTATATTCAGAATACATGCCTACATTACATTGATGAATTGGAGCTAGTTCTGTGTCACCCTATGTTATAACTGTTGCATGAGGAATTGCATCCGACATAATTCTCCATCACCGATCCAATGCCTACGAGCTTTTCACATATTGTTCTTCGCTTAGTTACTTTTCCGTTGCCACTGTTACGCTTGCTACAAAACTGCTACTGTTACTTTTGCTACCGTTACCGCTACTATCATATTACTTTGCTACTAAATACTTTGCTGCAGATATTAAGTTATCACAGTGTGGTTGAATTGACAACTCAACTGCTAATACTTCAGAATATTCTTTGGCTCCCCTTGTGTCGAATCAATAAATTTGGGTTGAATACTCTACCCACGAAAACTGTTGCGATCCCCTATACTTGTGGGTTATCAGGAGGCGAGCGAGAGCGTCAGCGAGGATCTTGACCAACTAGTAGGCGATCCGGATAGTCCCGTTCGCAATCGCCAAAGCGGCAACAGCCCAGGCACCGTACACGGCCGCGGCAGTCAGCAACGAAGTGCTAGTGCTAGGCACCGAAAACACAGGCCGAAAGTTCTCCTCTTGAAGGTAGGAGAGAGACCGGTTCCCTTCCTAGGAGGAGATGAAACCTTCTCCGTCTGTGGGCGACGGCGCCCCCCAACCTCTTCCCATGGCTGCTCAGACGACACCTCGGCGACCTCAGCCACCATCTTTGGCGTGAAGTTATCCGGGAGCAGAGCCGGGGGAGGCGGCAGGAGGAGTCCCGGCCCCTCCATGGGGCGAGAAACCAGAGCCCCATCCCCTGCCACGACTGGGATGCGTGAGGAATCTGGATCTGGATCGGGATCGAGAGGGGAGCAGGGAACGGGAGGTGGAGGGGTCATGGCGGCAGGGAGGTCATAGGGGGGTGGAGGGGTGGTGGGGCTAAGGAAGCTAAGAGACAAGGAGGAGTTCAGGGGCTGGAGCTACGCAGCAGCGTCGGCTCTCATCTCGTTGCCGGTCTTTCTAGCCCGTTAGTGCCAATGTTTGACTTTCGTCAGGTGTGGATTTCTGAAGCCTCACTAAGGTAGGCTCCTTCTACCAAAATATGTCTTGAGTGCTAGTGCACACGGATATGTTTTTTTAGTCGTGACAGAAATTATATCTTTACCTAATAATAAAGCAAATTGGGTTTCTGGTCGTCCGTCATGGCATTTTTCAGAAAAGTCCCTCTATTTCAGAGAATTCAACCCGCAGTCCTGTTTTAAGTTAAAACGAATCCTTTTTTCATAGTTTACACAAAAGTCCCTGTGTTTTCTTGAAATCAACCCGCGGTCCGGATTTAAGTCACAACCGAACCGTTATTTTACATTTTTCAAACCCCCCCCCCCCCCCGATGTTTTAGGTAATTCATCCATGGATCATATTTAAGTCAAACAAATGCTTTTTAAAATCATCCTTATCTTTTAAACCGTAACTCTGATTTGAACATGTTATATATGAAATTTGATTAAAAAATATGTAGAATATGAATATGAGATTACTTTTACCTGTTAAGTATTTTTAAATATTATTTTTGAATATATTTAAGTCAAACAAATAATTTTCTAAATTATCCGTATCTTTTAAACCGTAACTTCGATTTTAACATATTATATATGAAATTTTATTAGAAAAATGTGTGGAATCTAAATATGATGTTAATTTTACTTGTTAAATATTTTTAAAATATTGTTTTGGAAGCAAATTTATAATTTATAGCGCAAGATCCGTTTTTCTTTCATACCGGCGGCGATCCGGATTGCAAATAAACACCTCACTATAACCATATAGGGAAAAGAAAACATCAATAACTACACATGCATACCTCTAAAAAATGTCGCAGAGGAAAACGACAGATTTCTCATCACGAGAGAGAGAGAGACGCCTTAGAATTAACCATATTCAAACACGTTTTTTTTCTTTTGTGTGAACACCGAGGCCATCGCCGGCGAGGGTGAGAAAGAGGATAAGCGGCAACACAAATATGATGCCTCGCAAAAATAAAGGAGATGGACCTATTGTGGTCTTGAGTGATGGTTGTTGGGTTAAGAGCGTGTGTTATGTTTTCTCTTCCGTTGCAATCGCACGGGCTAGTATGATTTATATAAGCAGACGAGCATGATACTTCTCACGTGGCATCGCGTGCACCTATGTATTTTCGTTTTTCCTGAGCCGAAAAGATTTTTTTTTACTAGAAACAGAACAGTATTGTGTGCTTGTGGAAGATTAGGCGTGCTGGATCAAAATTGTTCGGGCTTCGCGACGTATTTCCAACGGCCCACCGCAACCTGGTCTTGAAATTGGTGCATAAAGCTGAGCCTTGAAATACTCTGGTCTTGGCGCCCAACGCAACCGCCCCAACCAACGGCTCCCGCTTCTTCTCTTCTCCGCCTCGCCGCAGCGCCAAGAAACCAAGAACCCACCCATCATCCCCATCCCCACCTCTCCTTCCCCGCGCGCCTCTGCTCTCCATCTTCACCGGCGACCGATGGAGCAGTTCCATCACGGCCAGCACGTGCGGCTGCGCAGCCGCGTGCACGGCACGTACCTGCACGCCGACGAGGACGGCTATGGCGTCAACCTCCGCGTCCGCCGGGCGTCTATGAACGCGGCTTGGGCGGTGCACCGGTACCCGGGCGAGAACGGACAGTACCTGCTCCTCCACAGCGCCGCCTACGGCCACTACCTCGCCGCCACGGACGCACCGGCGCCGCTAGGCCACCGCGGGCTCCGCGTCGAGCAGCGCGACTACGACCATCCTGAGGTGCAGCCAGTCGTCTGGCAGGCCATCCTGTCAGAATCCGAGGAAGAGGTCTACCTCCGCAACATCGGCGGCGTCTGCCTCCGCGCCAACGGGAGGTACTGGAACACCGACGCCAGCGTCGACTTCGTCGACGACCTCGACAACATCAGCAGGAAGATGCTCTGGGTCGTGGAGCAAATCCCCGCCAGGGAGGTCATGCCTCCGCTTCCACGTCCGATTGGGGTGAGCCCGCCATGCCCGTTCCTTGATTCTTCCCCAATTTGCGTGAATTGGTTTCTTGGACCGGAATTTGACCCTAATTTTCTTTCATTCGCATGCTCTGTTCTTGCCAAATTTGCGCTTCTTGGTTGCGACTATGGCTTCTTTGATTTGACGATGGTTCTTTGCGACTCAACTGCAGCTTCCCCACCCCATGTTGCGGTCGCGGATGATCATGTACGTGTGGCGGAACATCCACGGGGAACTCATCACCCGCGGCTCGTTCGTGTTCAGTGGGAGGTCCGTGTTCCGCCTGAGGAAGCGGCTAGCCAGGCGGCTGGGCGCCATGGCAATCTTGGACGACTCCGAACTCGTCATGGGCCTCCCCACACGTGATGGCCGGATGTTTCCACTCGTCGTCGACCTGGCCAGCAGCGGCGAGACCCTCCACATCTTCGTCGTCATCGTCGGGTCGCCTGGTGAGAAACCTTCCTACTCTTCTCATTTGGCAAGAAACTCATATTCGCACTAGTCTTGAACTACTAGTCTGAACTCTGAAAAGCAGTTTACTGAAACCGGTGTAGTCTGAAACTTTTGATAATCTGTTTCAGCCTTTCGGTTAGGAGTTAAGACATGGAAATTGTCAGTACAAGTTGCTGAATTAAATCAGTAGGTGGTCAACAGACATGACATTGTGCCGGCTGGGTTTATGGAAATAGTCTGAACTGCAGTACGATTATAGACATCAGTAAATTGTATTTACGGACAGATGCTAGAATGTTGCTGAATGTTGTTTGTAGTGTGTGTGCCGGGGGGGGGGGGGGGGGGGGGGGGGGCACATGAAGAGGTCGGTGACCTCCAAATTTAGTAAAAGTTTGGGTATTCGAAACTACTAGTCTGAAAAACAGTTTATGTGGTCTGAAACTTTCCCTAATGTGTTTCAGACTTTCAGTAAAAGTTGTTGAATCAAATCAGTTCTTTGATGCTATTATGGACAGATTTAAAATCCACACTAAACCTTGATATGGGAACTATTCGTTTTGATGCTACTGTGCTTTAATACGATATGCCGCTAGTGGAAGACTTTGGAATTTGAAAACCCAAATCAGTTCAGTCTGCCTAGTTCAGCTTCACAGAGATGATAATGATTTCTGTTCTCTAGCCTACTGTAATTGTTTCGAGTAACGTGCGGACAAAATTCAGGTTCTAGCCTACTGTAATTGTTCCGAACTTTTGATAATCTGTTTCAGACTTTCAGTTAGGAGTTAAGACTTGGAAATAGTATGAACTGCTGTTGGATTAAATCAGTACGTGGTTAACAGGCACAACATTGTGCCTGTTGGGTTTATGGACAGATACTAGAAGGTTGTCTGAAGATAGTTGTTTGCTAGGGGTGAGGAATCATTTCATAAGTAAAAAATCCACACTGAACCTTTGATACGTAAACAAATGGTTTTGATGGTTCATTTCTTCAATTTAATACGATATGCCACTAGTGGTAGACTTTGGAACTTGAAAACCAAAATCAGTTCAGTCTGCCTACGACCACCCTGAGGTCTGTTTTTTAGCCTACTGTAATTGGTTTTTAGCCCACAGCACTTTACATTGTTTTGAGGTTTTGTACATCAGCTTTCTTTTTTATCTTCTTATTTAAAGCTGTTGCAGTACCTGTGACACATAATGCCTAACAGTTTAACTATTTTCCTGGTAATTCAGCCCACGCGGCGCTGCGGTATGCGGATGTCGATGCAGAGTAGAGAGATGCCCCTAGAAGTCGCCTTCCTGTCCACCTCTTCAGAAGTGTCGCCGCCTCGGACACGACGATAGAGCCAGTTTTGAGAGATATGGGTTCAGGAAAACCCAGCAGTTCATGTGTTCCTGCTACTTAAACTTGGTTTGTTCTTCTGACAGTAGGAAACCTATTTGCTTTGTCATCATGGTTCCTAAAATTCTGAAACTATTTGTACAATGGTGCAGTGGCATTGGTCTGTAATGCGTTGACAATGGCTACTACTTAATTGTTGTTAGCCGCATTTCTCTTAGATGGAGAACAGATGTGGTGGTTCTTGCAGTGAGTTGAGCACTTGAGTTTTGTTATTCCACTTCAATTTTTGTTATTCTCTTAAATGAATTTGTGTTTTCATGGAGACCAGAGTTCTGAACATGGTGGGTTAATGCACCCGTACACGACTTGCTGCATTTTGCTGCGTGCGTGCGTGTTAGCCTATGGTAGTTTTTTTGAACAAAAATTCAGGTTGTATCCCACGATACTGTAAGAATGCTAGTTTCTGCACATTACATTGTTCATGAGCATGACAACAACTTCAGACATTTTATGCTTCCTTCTCGGTTTCTGTCTCTGTCTCTCTTCTTTCAGTATTGACTACTGAAACGTTTGAAGGTCAGTAAAAATGTATGTTTTGCTTTTTTTTTCTTTATTGTGAAATTGCAGTATGTAGAGTACGAGGATGGTAGTCTGTGGCTAGGCTACTCATGGCATGTAAAGTTGACCCAAATACTTCAACTCCATATTTTAGGTAGAGTAAAATAAGACTTGACTCTGCAATCTTATGGAGTACTAATAAGACTCTTCACCCCCCCTTTTTTTGCAGGTTCGACTCTTCACCTGTTAGATTCACATAATCTTCTATGCTGTCCATATACCCATCCGATTTTGCAGTTGATGTGAATTCACCCATCAATCTCATTAAACTACTCCAAGTCATCAACCTGCCACAAAGTGGTACTCACTTCTGTTCGTCAATTAACGGTGATCAAGCAATGAGATACATTGGAAGGTCGGACACTATCTCAGAATGTGTGAAGCAGAGGAAAACAAAATCATTATCAAGAAGAAAAAGTAAAGAAAATGAAATAGATAAAAGAGTACTTTAGATATTTCACAACCACCTCTCTCTATTCCGAATCTACAACTAACTTGTTAGCCAAATATCCTTTTACCGCTCTAGAGGTGGAGTGGAGTTGTGCTGGGTGGAGATCTCCCAACATACTCGTAAGAGTCGTTCAATGATGCTTCACTCGATGCTTCTGTTTGTTGGCCAACAAACTGTTGGGTAATTAAGTTTTTCTTTGATTAATTTAATCCATAAATAAACCATGTTGATAGCAACATCAATATTAATTCGAAACAGATATGTAAACATGCTAGTGCGTACTCGGCATATAACTGGCATATCTATCAACGTGCTAAGTACAGCAAACGCATCAACCAGTAAGGCATGGACTAACGGATCATACCCTCCAGTTGACCAGGAAAAGGCCGCGGCCATGGTGGCAGCGTTTTCCTTGGCCTTCTTCTTTGGAGGGTCGGAGTTGTCACCCATGGCGATGTCGGTGAGGTCGAGGACGTAGTTGAAGTGGAGGAACAACATCGAGCAGCCGCGCCTTAGACGCTCCGTGAAAACCTAATCGCCCTTCTCCTTGTTTAGAGTCAGAAAGACGGGATTCCAGAGGTCTGCTCTCCTGTACAGTCGTGCACGTAGACGGGATGGATCGCCAAGCAGTGGCAGCGAGAGGAACAATGATGGGTTGTCTGTGAGGAGGTAGAGCAAAAGTGGTCTAATCAGGGTGGTGGCTAGCGTTGCCAACGCCTCCAATATATAGGCGGGTTTTTTTTGCGGAAAAACTTCCAATCTATTCATCTTCAATCATGGCAGTACAATGAAGACCAAAAGTAAAAATTACATCCAGATCCGTAGACCACCTAGCGATGACTACAAGCACTGAAGCGAGCCGAAGGCGCGCCGCCGTCATCACCCCTCCATCGCCGGAGTCGAGCACAACTTGTTGTAGTAGACAGTCGGGAAGTCGTCGTGCTAAGGCCCCATAGGACCAGCGCACCAGAACAGCAACCGCCGCCGATGAAGAATAACGTAGGTTGGAAGGATTCAACCCGAAGACACACGAACATAGACGAACAACGACGAGATCCGAACAAATCCACCAAAGATAGATCCGCCGGAGACACACCTCCACACGCCCACCAACGATGCTAGATGCACCGCCGAACGGGGGCTAGGAGGGGAGACCTTTATTCCATCTTCAGGGAGCCGCCACCGTCTCGCCTTCCTGAGTAGGACACAAACCCTAACAAGACAGGAAAACACGACTGAAAACGGAGCCCTCCCGCCGGCCCTTGGCAGGATCCACCGCGCCCCATGGCCCTAGGGCCACCGGAGATGAGGCGGACCTGCAGCGGCGCCGGCGAGAGGCAGAAACGTTTCTTGGGTCACCTGCAAACTCAGCCCAGTACTTTCTCTCGATTTTTCTCCACTGCGACCCGTCAGCGGGTGCTCTCAACTTCCCGTCTTTCTTACGGTCCTCACTGTGCCATCGCATCAACTTGGCATGCTCTTTGTTTCTGAACAGTCGTTCCAACCGTGGTATTATAGGAGCATACCACATCACCTTCGCAGGAACCCTCTTCCTGCGGGGCTCGCCGTCAACATCACCAGGGTCATCCCGTCTGATCTTATACCGCAATGCACCGCATACCGGGCATGAGTTCAAATCCTCGTACGTACCGCGGTAGAGGATGCAGTCATTAGGGCATGCATGTATCTTCTGCACCTCCAATCCTAGAGGGCATATGACCTTCTTTGCTGCGTACGTACTGTCGGGCAATTCGTTATCCTTTGGAAGCTTCTTCTTCAATATTTTCAGTAGCTTCTCAAATCCTTTCTCAGGCACAGCATTCTCTGCCTTCCAGTGCAGCAATTCTAGTATGGTACCGAGCTTTGTGTTGCCATCTTCGTAATTGGGGTACAACCCTTTTTTGTGATCCTCTAACATGCGATCGAACTTCAGATTCTCCTTTTGACTTTCACATTGTGTCCTTGCATCGACAATGACCCGGCGGAGATCATCATCATCGGGCACATCGTCTGGTTCCTCTTGATCTTCAGCAGCTTCCCCCGTTGCAGCATCACCGTATTCAGGGGGCACATAGTTGTCATCGTCCTCTTCTTCTTCGCTGTCTTCCATCATAACCCCTATTTCTCTGTGCTTCGTCCAAATATTATAGTATGGCATGAAACCCTTATCAAGCAGGTGGGTGTGAAGGATTTTTTGGTTAGAGTAAGACTTCGTATTCCCACAATTAGGGCATGGACAACACATAAAATCATTCTGCTTGTTTGCCTCAGCCACTTCGAGAAAATTATGCATGCACGCCCTTAATGTACTCGGAGGTGTGTCTGTCATCGTACATCCATTGCCGGTTCATCTACGTGCATTATATATAATTATGTGTGTCAAAAGTAAGAAAATTAGACAAGTATCTATCTGAAGTAAGAATTTTTTTCTTTCAGAAAGAAGATAAGAACAAGAGGCTCACCACGATGGTGCCGGCGACGAGATCGGCGCGGGCGATCGACGACGGTAAAGACGGGGACGGGGCGTGACGGACCGCTAAACCTAGACAAATCTCGGGAAAATGGAGCTCGGAGGTCGAGCTTCGAGAGGAGAAAGCTTAACTAGTGTGGCTCGGTCATTTCATCGAACACCTCATGTGCATAGGAGGTGAGCTAGAGCACCCATATGCCCTCCCCTAGCTGGCCAGCAAAAAACAGAGCACTGTGGAGTGCTCTGCTGCGGCGATGGGGTATATATAGGCAACTCATTTGTCCCGGTTCGTGGCTGGAACCGGGACTAAAGCTCCCCCTTCTGTCCCGATTCGAGCCACGAACCGGGACCAATGGCTGTGGGCCAGAAGCGAGGCCCATTGGTCCTGGTTCGTGCCTAGAACCGGGAAAAATGGGTCCAGACGAACCGGGACCAATGCCCACGAGGCCCCGGCCGCCCCCCTGGGCTCACGAACCGGGACGAATGCCCCCCATGGGTCCCGGTTCGTGCAGAACCGGGACTAATGGACTGGCCAGGCCCGAACAAAAGCCCTGTTTTCTACTAGTGAACCCTAGCTTTGGAGGAGGAGAGACTTGGCGGCTTACGAAGATATGATTTCAAGACGTGGGTTGAGGCCCACAACCGACTCGGTAACATCTCACGATCCGATGTCTGGATCGTAGCGCGCCCATTAGTGACTTGTAAATAATTGCCAATTAATTATTTGTTTCTAACAGGCAATAATAAAGTGCATACATGACATAGGTCTGAGATCAGTTCGGTTCGGCTCATTCACGAAACACAACGTGCGGGCGAGGCATGGTGAGACATACGACAGAGGAGGAGCATGTGTGTACCACTTCTCTTCTCAAGCTCTAATAGCATGTGAAAGAACATTGGTCATAACTCTCCTCCAAATCCGGGTGGTACTAAACTTCTCACCATGTCATGCAACCCAGCATGGGCCTTTGATATTTTCCAGGAATTATTTCATATATGGACGCTGGGCTCATCTATAATTCAACAATCTCCACCAGACCTCGGAGGCTCATTTTGATCTCCTATGTTCCAAACAATGTTTTGATATACAATATTTAGTGAAGACCGAATAAAGTTGAATATCCACCTAGAGCAAAGAGATACACTTCTTCAGAACCGAACAATGGAATATGCCTAAAATTGTCAGTTTGGCGTGACGGAATTTGACCGGTTCTCTTGCCTGTACTAGGTTTTCGAAGGCTAACCCCGCGGTGGAGCATATTAGCCAAACTCCTCGCCTATTCACGAGCTTACTAGATATTACCCTATCTCATAGGCTATGGCCAGCAGTTGGGTTCATATATGCGAGTTCTTTCAAATATTGCTTTGTATGATAGCATCTTGCTTATAAAAGCCTCAAAATACATTAAGGAAAAAGTCAACCTACATGTAGTTTTGGAGAGTAGTGCATCTCCAATAGAGTGGGTTAGTAAAGTTACTCTCCTCTAGTAACCAATAGCTTATTTTTCCATGTCCTACTTCATGGGACTTCGATCACATAGGTGGGGTCACTACTGACGTCTTATACCCATCTCCCTCGATCCATTTATATCACAACATTTTATAGTACTTTTGTGAAGGGTCATGTCAGATTCTTAGACGATTGGATGTAATCCAAGCTATCAATCTGAAGTTCTTAAATGTTTGACAAACCTCAATCTTCTCATTATCTTCTTTGTGAATTGCTTGTTGTCCTTTGAATTGCTTGCTTTGACAAGCATTGTCTGATTGTCACAGTTCATGAGGATAGATGAAATTAAATTTTCAATAACTGGAAAGTCCATAAAAAATCTCTTGAAGTCATTCTACTTCAGTACAATATTTATCTATTGTTGTGAGTTATGCTTCCGGAAGGGGAGCTTTGGTGCACTGATAAAGCTGCTACCTTGTCACGGGTTCAAGTCCTGGAAACAGCCTCTTGTAGAAATGCAGGGAAAATGTTGTGTGCAATAGAACCAAAGTGGCTGGACCCTTTTTTGTTGTGAGTTATGCTTCCATTGTTGACTTTTTTAAGATAATCTTCTTGCAAGCCTTTCATGAAACAACGCCTCCTCCAAGTGTAAACACACATCCACTTATGGCCTTGATCTCACCAGCACCAGAGATCCAATTAGCATCCCTATACCCTTCAACTACCATCGGGTATCGGGTGTAGTGAAGTCCATGACTCATAGTACCTTTCAGATAGATAGCTCTTTCATGAGCATGTTGTACATCTCCCAAATAGGAAACAAACCAGCTCACTTTTTCTCATAGAAAACGCAATGTCATACCTCGGTAGCACAAGCCAGGTACAGAAGTGAGCCAATCACTTAGAGTATCTCAATTGATCTGTAGTTCTACCTTCAAATTTTCGAATCCGCTCACTAGCTAGGATCATATGGTGCGAGAGAAGATTTACAATTAAATATCCAAAGAAACTCAGAATCTTTTCAACATAGAGAAATTGTAGAAGTGTAATCACACTCTCATTATCTCTCGGGATTTGATGTTCAAAAAAACATCAGCCATGCCAAGATCTTCATCTCAAAGTTATGAGATAGAAAAGTTTTAATCTCCTCGATGACGTCGAGGTTAGTTCCAAATATAAATATGTCATTGACATACAAGCACAATATAACTCCTTAACCCCCACCATCAAGATAGCATACATATTTGCCAGCTTCATTAACAACAAAGCCAAAAGATGTTAAAGTTTTTATCAAACTTCGCATGCCCTTCCTTAGGTGCATGTTTCAGGTCATACAAACATTTCAATAACTTGCACACATTTCCATCCTGACCATCTACTACAAAGACATTTTGTTGTTGCATGTAGATTTCCTCATCTAGCTCTCCGTCCCGGAAAAACATCTTGACATCCATATGATGAAAAATAAGACCATGTAAGGCAGCCGAGAGGGTAACACTCAAATGATGGCCAGTCTTGCCATAGGTGATTAAGTATCGAATAAGTCTTCGCATTCCTTCTGGGTATAACTCTTGGCCACAAGCTTATACCTATACTTCTCAATTTTGTTGTCTAACCTAATCTTCTTTTTGAACACCCACTTACATACCACAGGTTTACAACCATAGGGATGATCAATGATCTCCCATGTCTCGTTAGCCATGATGGAATCCATCTCACTATGGACCACTTCCTTCCAATAATCAACATCTGGAGATGCATAAGTTTCTGAAATGAAATTGGGAGTATCATCCACTAGGTACACAATGAAATCAGCACCAAAGGACTTTGCCTTCCTTGTCTCTTGCTATGATAGGAGCTTCATTAATTCTCTTCCTCCATAGGATTTCCATCATGTGTTCGTTCGTAATACTCCATCGGAATGACAGGTTCAGGAGTCTCATCAGATTCCTTTCTAGAAGTGTTTTCTGTATCTCTCATAGAAAAATGTCCTCAAAGAATGTAGCATCTTTTGACTCGATAATTGTAATGACCTTAATGTCAGATACCTCAGATTTCACCACCAGAATCTATAGCCAATGATATGCTTAGCATAGCCCAGAAAAATGCAGTCTATGGTCCTTCCAAGCTTATGCTTTTTGGTAATCGGCACATTGCCTTTCACCAAATATCCCCAAGTGCGTAACTAAGAGTGTGTCGTTCATTTATTCTCCCAATGCTCATAGGGATTGATCTCATGATCCTTCATGTGAACCTTATTCAGGACATGACATGGTGCCAATATAGCCTCCTCCGCTTGCCTTGGATAAACCCATTGTACCTAACATTGCGTTAACCAAATTTGTTAGAGTATGGTTTTTCCGCTCCGCAACCCCATTTGGCTGAGGTAAACAGGGAGGCATCTTGTCATGAAAAATACCACGTTGAACACATAATAAATTGGAATCATTTGAAAAGTATTCTCCTCCACTATAAAATCGGACTCGGTTTGATTTTATTTTCAAGTTGATTTTCAAATTTTGCCTTATAGATTTTAAAGTAGTGTAGACCCTTATCTTTAATGTTTAACAAACATACATAGAAATATCTAGTGTAATCAACTATCAATGTCATGAAATATTCTTTCCACCTTTAGTAAATAAACCATTCATATCACAAAGATAAAAATGTATGAGTTCTAATGGTGCAAGTGCCTCTCCTCCTTAGCATTGTGAGACTTGTGAGGTTGCTTTTTCTTGCACACACGCATGGGCTTAGAGCCTTTGGCTAAGGTGAAACTCAATATTAAATTCATCTTAGTTAACTATTTTGTACAGTCAAACTTATTTGTGACAAACATCAGATTCGTTAACACTCCAATGTATATGATTCATGACTTTATTGAAAAATCTGCTAGAGAAAGGTGGAACAAAGCTCTGCATTCATAACCTTTTCCAAAAAAAGGTTGTATTTCGATATGAATATTGCATTAGAATTGAAGACCATTTTAAACCTTGTTTATAGAGAAGGGACACACTAACGAGATTCTTTTTTACAACGGGGACATGTTGCACGTTTTTCCATTGCACGATCTTTCCCGAAGTAAACTCCACACCCACCATGCCAACACCATGAATAGAAGCACTTGCGTCATATCCGTCGGTATGGAGCAAGCACTTGTGACCTGGTACATGAATATTTGCACCTAGGTAGGCTGACAAACAGACAATACAGTAAGTAAATTACTGTATCGCATATGCCTCATTATCATTGTTCCTCATGGTCACATTGACATGCTTGGACTTTTGTCTTGGCTTCTTTAACTTCTGTGGGAACTCGAGGCCCAGTGGTCATCCTAACAACAAATGAAGCAACCATCTTTCTTATCTTTCTTGTTGTTCTTCTTACCCTTCTTCATGGAGTTGGTATATTCTACTGGACTGTGTTCTTTCTCTTGAACTAGTGGAAATTCTTTTGCATCATATTGGAACTTTAAGTTCCCTTGGCCCATTTCCCGTGTGAGTCCTTTGTACTCTAATTATCTTCAACACTTAGATGACCGAAAAAATCCTCAACTGAGAATTCACGTCTATGGTGTTTCAAAGAAGTAGCAAAGTTTCTCCAAGAAGGAGGGATATTAGCCATTATGCATCCCCCGACAAACTTGTCCAATAACTCAGACTTACAGAGTTCGAGCTTCTTAGTGATACATTGTATCTCATGAGCTTGGTCCAGTACAGGACGGTTCTCAACCATGTTGTTGTCATACAACTTGTTTCTAGCATTTGTTGTACTAAACTTAGCTTTAAGTACATCTCATAAGTTCTTGGCAACCCGCATATCCAGATATGCGCCCACTAACTTGTCATCTCACCTAGAATGACTCTGACAAATACATTGGTGGCCTCCTTAAAAGGCTTCTCTTATTCAGGAGTAAGCGACCCACCAGAAGTGCCACCAGCAATCCAGAACACATTCATTGTTGTGAGCCACAATGTAGTTTTGCTATGCCAACGCTTGAAGTGGACACTCGTAAACAGGTTCGGTTTCAATGTAGCAACGAAGCCTTGAATCGAAAATTGCAAATAAAAAATAGGTTTTCTGATTATAGGGTAAATAAGTAATTTTATGATTAATTTAATCCATAAAAATCATCTTGATAGAAATAAATTTTTTACTCTCTTACTGATATGTAAACATGCAAGTGTGTACTAGCATTGAACTAGGATATCTATGAATGTGTTAAGAATAGCAAATGCATAAGCCAATAAAACAGAGACGGACAAATCATACACTCCAGATGGCCAAGACATGGTCGTAGTGGTGATAGTTTTTTCCCTTGTCCTTCTTTGTTGAGTCGGAATTGTCACCAATGGCGACGTCGGAGAGGTCGAGGATGTACTAGAAGTAGAGGAACAATAACGAGTAGTACTGCCTAAGACACTCCCCAAAAACGTAATCGCCCTTCTCTTGGTGCTGGATCACAAAATATGGGGCTTCGGAAGCTTGCTTTCCCGTACAGTTGTACACACAGTCGAAGGGATGGGATCGCCAGAAGCAAGAACAGTGAGAGGAAGAAATGTAGGTTGAGCGTGAGGAGGTAGAGCAGATGTGACCTAATTAGGGTGCTGGCTAGGGTTGCCAACGCCTCCAAAATATATGTGATTGTGTAGGAAGACGTTGGTTGAGGCCCATCACCAAGCTTGGCTCGTTCATGAAAAAGATAATGCGCCCGTGGGCGAGGCTTGGCGAAGCAGGCGGCGAAGTAGGAGCGCACGTGTACCACCCATCTTCTAAAGCTCCAATAGCATGTGGGATAGAATCCCTTATATGTTGGTCTCAACTCTTCTCCACCGGGGTGGTACTAAACTTTCCACGGTGTCATGCAACCCCATATGGGTCTTTGACATTTTTTTACGAATGATTTCATACATGAGACCTAGGCCCATCTATAGTCCAGCACAAACCACAAGTATCATCTATAATTCAGCGCAAACCACACGATACTTGGAATGTTGCAACACCTTTGATTTTCACTCCCTGAAAATTCCATTTTGCAAGTCGCGGCTGGTCTTCTTGGATTCTAATAGAACTTGATGTATACTTGATGATGATTGACTTTCCTGGTTACTCAAGCCTAGTTGACCCACCCAAGTTATCTTGACCCTGGGATAATTTTATCTTGACTTTGGATCACTAAAACTCAAAACCTCCTTTTATTAGAATTAAACCCTAGAGACCAGTTTTGCACTAGGGACTCAATTTCCTTTGACACTTTGGCCTCACCAAATTTTCCAAAGACTAACCCATACCTATCAACTACATTTCCATCCTAAAGTAGATTTGTTGACTTGTGAATCCATTTAGAGTTTCTGACAAATTTGTTGACCTGTGAAGCAAGTATCTGTGCTATGAAGCTAGAAATTTGCATATAGCATCACCTACCAACATCATGCATATCCACAAAATTTCATTGCCATCCGACTCCCAGAAACCCCTCCACAAATTCCCAAACTTTTTGTCCATCAAACCACTTTGTGAAAGAAGTATATTTTTCACCCATCTAATTGAGCTCAAATTTGTCAAGGTGAGAAAACATGACAAAAACACACCACCACCAAAATTTCATCCAAATCTACAACTCCTTGTGACCATGGTAAATTCCCAAATATTTTGACCAGAGAACAAGTTTCTATATGAAGTACAACCTACACCCACCCATTTGGCCTCAAGTTTTGCATACACACTCACCATCATACTAAACCCCACCACAAAAAAACACCTTTGTTCACCAAGCCAAATATAAACTACACAACACAAACACTTGCTAACATAAAGACATTTTGGATTCTCTAGTTGGACTTGATCCACACCAGGCCTCCACATGTGCATGCACACACCCTACTAACGCTACCAGATACCCCAGACAAGTTTGCTAAGCTAGAAAACCCCCAAAGAACGCCTTGCCAATGGTGACCACCACCCTGGCATGCCAAAATACATTACTCTGGGCATGAGCAGAGGCCTTCCAGCCGTCACCAACCACCCTCGCCATGTCCTGTAGCTCCAGATGCATCCCAGAATCCCAGGACCCCTCTCCAGATGCCCCTCCTCTCGCTTGCTTCACCCATAGGCCATCACCTCCATCACCATTGACGATTCTGTACACCCGTGCCCATGGCCAGGTTCCCCTCTCGGCGTCATCCATCCGTAGCCAGTAGCCTCCCATGTGTACCCGTGAAGCTTCACGACGTAGCCGCCCGCCCAGCGGCCATTCTTATCCACCGGTGTCGCCCGGCCTATTTAAGGACCCCCTCCCCCACGTGCGCGCGGCTCCCAGATCACACGCACCTCCTCACTCGACGCACAGGGTCCTTTCCCCCACCCCGATTCTCTCAAAGTATCACCGAAGCGATGAGATCGAACGAGGCCTAAGACCATCGCCGCCCTAGAGAAGAGTTGCTCGCCATCAGGCCGCCCAGGCGATATTGGTGTACATCATCAGAAGTGCGGTGATGCTAGGAAGGCAGTGGTGCAAGTGGCGCAAGGAAAGGTGGTCGGAATCACCCGCGGGCGTCATTGGAGCCACGTCAACCATCAGGCAGGAAAAGAAAGAAGAACCTGACATGCGGGCCCGGCTGGTTAGAGAGAGAAGGAGGAAGAAAGAAAGGTGTGTCGCTGACGGTGTGTACCCACCCATCAGCTTAAGTGGAGGTGTAGCAGAGTGCGTTGCGTTTTCGATTGGAGTAAGCATAACTCAAAGAACGCGTTTTCGCCATGGACACCAACGGGCAGCTGGGCCGGCCTAGTGCAATAGTGGAGGCACGGAAGAATCCGAGCCAGTGTGGCCCAAGGCACGGTTTTTATTATTTTTGACCGAGAATTCACACAGGGGCCTGAAAGTAAGTTTTTATTCATAGATATGTCCCTACACTTCACACCTTTCTAACTTCTCACTCGGGACAATTTCAAAAAAAATCTAGCTCAGAGCTCTGATTGACATGATTCCAACGCTCACGTGCTCCGTCCGTTGAGCATTTTCTGTTGGAACCACTTTCCACCATATTTTCAGACACTAAAAATGACCCTTTTAGCCTTGGGCATTTTTAGGCTTCTTCGAGCACTGGATCGTTCCGCCAAGTTATCGGGCCCCTGCCAGTAGACCCCTTGGGTTTCAAGGCAAGATAATCATTTGATATATTCACTGAGTATTTCGTTTGATGTTTTTTGTGTGTTATTGGTTATTTTGTGCTTGCTAATGCCCGTATGCTTTTCTCGGTTGAATTACTTTCAGTATTTACATTCCTTACTTACTTTGGTTGGAGTGTATGTTATAGGTATTAGCGCACTAGTGACTTATATGCAATAGTATCATGGAGTAAGGATGTTATACTTTTATACTTAAAATATTCACTCGACCAAGAAAAACACTCCCTGGAAAAAATCTAGGAACAAAAAATTGTCATGCTCTAATGAACAAAACTACCATATAATCATGAAAAAAGGTATATTATAGAAATTTACATGGTTTGCCATGATGTTCATACACACTTCATTAAAACTTAATGTGGAAAGTTTGTCATGATAAAAAAAATAAAAAAGCACAAAAAATGGATATATAGGATAGAACACACAAATATTTCTAAAAAAATTACCATTGGGCATGTATAAAATAATTCTGAGCAACGAAATGTCAATGGATCAAATATTCTTAACTTTGCCATCTTTCAATACACAATTGTAAAAAAGAAGAAAAACTTGTGATGGCAAATTAAACTAAAATTTGCCATGTGAATAAACAGTATTTTTGCCATGGCAAAAATGGAGTAAATTTTGCCATGGCAAAAATGGATTGAATATTGCCATGGAAAATAAATTAAAAATTGCCATGGGAACACAAGTATATTTACCATGGCTCATAGTAAAATTTTCCATGTTCGAGAAAATGTAAATTTGCCGTCATATTTAAATAAAAATTGCCATGCTCTTTACAATAAATTTGCCATGGCAAAAAATAAATTAAAATATCCCATGTCATTAAAAGTAAGCCATGGCAAAAATGATTAAATTTTGCCATGGCAACAATGGAGCAATTTTGCCATGGAAATAAGTAAAAAATTGCCATGGCTACACAAGTACATTTTCCATGCTACATATTAAAATTTGACATGTTCTGGAAATGTAAATTTGCCATTATATTTTAAAATAAAAATGTCGTGCTTTATACAATAAATTTGCCATGTAAAAATTAAAGTAAAGATTTTCCATGTCATTACAAATCAAGTTGCCATGGCAAGAAAACATAGAAAATTCCACTTTTCGTTGTGAATAAAAGTATTTTTGCCATGCCTCATGAAATACAATCGCCATGCGCCCCCATTAATACATTTGCCAAAAACATCTTAAGTTTGCCATGTTTTTGAACATCTATAAGTTTGCCATGTTTTTGAACATCTTTAAGTTTGCTATGTTTTTGAACATCTTAAGTTGCCATGGCAAGTTTGCCATGTTTTCGAACATCTATAACTTTGCCATGGCAAGTTTGAATGTTTATGATACGGTTTATGACACGGTTTGATGACCAGTATGGTTGAGATAGTTGATACATGCTTGAAACATGGAATGTTTACTTCGGTGGGATATGATTGCCTGCGAGTACATTCAAAGTACTAAATTGGATATTAATGAGGCCAGGTGTAAGGTTGGACCCGTCTTCCACTAGTTAGGAGTCGGAGCAGTCGCACACTAGGAGGGTGACACAATTAAATCCTTGTGGAGTGAACTCGCGTTAGGATCATGCTCCCATTGATAGAGTTTCCGTTGCACTCATCTCTGAAGTAGTCACCAAGACTACTACAGATCGCTCCGACCTCAATGCATCGTTGAGACTTGGAGCTTTGTAAGTTGACGTTGTAAAGTTATGGTATCAAATAAAGCATATGTTTTTGATCCTGTGACCCAGGGATTATTAAAGCATATGCCAGGTTGATTTCCTGGGCTGGAGAGTGCGGTGATCCTTCCGAATACAATGGTAATTCACTGTACTCAAACGGGGGCCCACAAATGCAACTATCTAAGAGCATCTTCAGCCGTTGGCCCCCCAGGCGGCGATTTTATGCACCCCCTGGGGGCGAGCCGGCGGTAAAATCGGCGCGGGAGCCAGCGGCTTCCCAGCCGCTCGCCCCAGACGCGGGTTTTTTATTTTGAAAAAAAAACAAATTTGTCAAAGTTCGGCTAAATTCGGCAAACTTGACATAAATATTGGACATGTTCGGCGTTATATAAGTTATTTATATAAAAAAACAACTAATAACTACGGGGCGAAGAAGTCGCTGAGCGCGGCGAAGTCGCCTACGTCCTCATCGTCGTCGTCGGCGGCGGCCTCCTTCTTGATGGCGCTGTCGCCCCTGCTAGACCCCTCCCCAGCGTCTCCATGGCGGACCGGTGGCGGCTGTTGGAAATATGCCCTAGAGGCAATAATAAAATGGTTATTATTGTATTTCCTTGTTCATGATAAATGTCTATTGATCATGCTATAATTGTATTAACTGGAAACCGTAATACATGTGTGAATACATAGTCCACAACATGTCCCTAGTAAGCCTCTAGTTGACTAGCTCGTTGATCAATAGATGGTTGTGGTTTCCTGACCATGGACATTGGATGTCATTGATAACGGGATCACATCATTGGGAGAATGATGTGATGGACAAGACCCAATCCTAAGCATAGCACAAGATCGTGTAGTTCGTTTTGCTAGAGCTTTTCTAATGTCAAGTATCATTTCCTTAGACCATGAGATTGTGCAACTCCCGGATACCGTAGGAATCCTTTGGGTGTACCAAACGTCACAACGTAACTGGGTGGCTATAAGGTGCACTACAGGTATCTCCGAAAGTGTCTGTTGGGTTGGCACGAATCGAAACTGGGATTTGTCACTCCATATGACGGAGAGGTATCTCTGGGCCCACTCGGTAATGCATCATCATAATGAGTTCAATGTGACTAAGGAGTTAGCCACGGGATCATGCGTTACGGAACGAGTAAAGAGACTTGCCAGTAACGAGATTGAACAAGGTATAGGGATACCGACGATCGAATCTCGGGCAAGTAACATACCGATAGACAAAGGGAATTGTATACGGGATTGATTGAATCCGCGACATCGTGGTTCATCCGATGAGATCATCGTGGAACATGTGGGAGTCAACATGGGTATCCAGATCCCGCTGTTGGTTATTGGCCGGAGAACGTCTCGGTCATGTCTGCATGGTTCCCGAACCCGTAGGGTCTACACACTTAAGGTTCGATGACGCTAGGGTTATAGGGAATAGATATACGTGGTTACCGAATGTTGTTCGGAGTCCCGGATGAGATCCCGAACGTCACAAGGAGTTCCGGAATGGTCCGGAGGTAAAGAATAATATATAGGAAGTGAGGTTTTGGCCACAGGAAGAGTTTCGGGCGTCACCGGTAATGTACCGGGACCACCGGAGGGTTCCGGGGGTCCACCGGGAGGGGCCACCAACCCCGGAGGCCTGCGTGGGCCAAGTGTGGGAAGGGACCAGCCCCTAGGTGGGCTGGTGCGCCTCCCACAAGAGGCCCAAGGCGCATGGAAAGGGGGAAGGGGGAAAACCCTAGGCTCAGATGGGCCTAAGGCCCACCTAGGGTGCGCCCCCCCTCTCTCCCCCTCTTGCCCCCCCCCCCTCCATCCAATCTAGGGCTGGCCGCCACCCCTAAGGGGGGAACCCTAGATGGGGGCGCAGCCCCTCCCCTTCCCCTATATATAGTGGGGGTTTTGGGGCTGCCATAGACACGAGTCTCCCTCTCTCTTGGCGCAGCCCTACCCCTCTCCCTCCTCGTCTCTCGCAGTGCTTGGCTAAGCCCTGCTAGAGTGCCACGCTCCTCCACCACCACCACGCCGTCGTGCTGCTGCTGGACGGAGTCTTCCCCAACCTCTCCCTCTCCCTTGCTGGATTAAGGCGCGGGAGACGTCACCGGGCTGCATGTGTGTTGAACGCGGAGGCACCGTTGTTCGGTGCTTAAATCGGATTCGGCCGCGATCTGAATCGCTTCGTGTACGACTCCACCGACCGCGTTCTTGCAACGCTTCCGCATCGCGATCTTCAAGGGTATGAAGATGCACTCCCCTCTCTCTCGTTGCTAGTTAATCCATAGATTGATCTTGGTGATGCGTAGAAAATTTTGAATTTCTGCTACGTTCCCCAACAGTGGCATCATGAGCTAGGTCTATGCGTAGATTCTATGCACGAGTAGAACACAAAGTAGTTGTGGGTGATGATTTGTTCAATTTGCTTACCGTTACTAGTCTTATCTTGATTCGGCGGCATTGTGGGATGAAGCGGGCCCGGACCGACCTTACACGTACTCTTACGTGAGACAGGTTCCACCGACTGACATGCACTTGATGCATAAGGTGGCTAGCGGGTGTCTGTCTCTCCCACTTTAGTCGGATCGGATTCGATGAAGAGGGTCCTTATGAAGGGTAAATAGCAATTGGCATATCACCGTTGTGGCTTTTGCGTAGGTAAGAAACGTTCTTGCTAGAAACCCATAGCAGCCACGTAAAACATGCAACAACAATTAGAGGACGTCTAACTTGTTTTTGCAGGGTATGCTATGTGATGTGATATGGCCAAAAGGATGTGATGAATTATATATATGTGATGTATGAGATTGATCATGTTCTTGTAATAGGAATCACGACTTGCATGTCGATGAGTATGACAACCGGCAGGAGCCATAGGAGTTGTCTTAATTTATTGTATGACCTGCGTGTCAATGAAAAACGCCATGTAATTACTTTACTTTATTGCTAACCGTTAGCCATAGTAGTAGAAGTAATAGTTGGCGAGACAACTTCGTGAAGACACGATGATGGAGATCATGATCATGGTGTCATGCCGGTGACGAAGGTGATCATGCCGCGCCTCGAAGATAGAGATCAAAAGGCGCAAGATGATATTGGCCATATCATGTCACTTTATGATTTGCATGTGATGTTTGTCATGTTTACATCTTATTTGCTTAGAACGACGGTAGCATAAATAAGATGACCCCTCACTAAAATTTCAAGAGATGTGTTCCCCCTAACTGTGCACCGTTGCGAAGGTTCGTTGTTTCGAAGCACCAAGTGATGATCGGGTGTGATAAATTCTAACGTTCGCATACAACGGGTGTAAGCCAGATTTACACATGCGAAACACTTAGGTTGACTTGACGAGCCTAGCATGTACAGACATGGCCTCGGAACACAAGAGACCGAAAGGTCGAACATGAGTCGTATAGTAGATACGATCAACATGAAGATGTTCACCGATGATGACTAGTCCGTCTCACGTGATGATCGGACACGGCCTAGTTGACTCGGATCATGTATCACTTAGATGACTAGAGGGATGTCTATCTGAGTGGGAGTTCATTAAATAATTTGATTAGATGAACTTAATTATCATGAACATAGTCAAAAGGTCTTTGCAAATTATGTCGTAGCTTACGCTTTAGTTCTACTAAGATATGTTCCTAGAGAAAATTTAGTTGAAAGTTGATAGTAGCAATTATGCGGACTGGGTCCGTAAACTGAGGATTGTCCTCATTGCTGCACAGAAGGCTTATGTCCTTAATGCACCGCTCGGTGTGCTGAACCTCGAGCGTCGTTTGTGGATGTTGCGAACATCTGACATACACATTTTGATGACTACGTGATAGTTCAGTGCGTAATGTTAAACGGTTTAGAATTGAGGCACCGAAGACATTTTGAAACGTCGCGGAACATATGAGATGTTCCAAGAGCTGAAATTGGGATTTTAGGCTCGTGCCCACGTCAAGAGGTGTGAGACCTCCGACAAGTTTCTTAAGCCTACAAACTAAGGGAGAAAAGCTCAATCGTTGAGCATGTGCTCAGATTGTCCGAGTACTACAATCGCTTGAATCGAGTGGGAGTTGTCTTCCAGATGATATAGTGATGGTTCTCCAAAGTCACTGCCACCAAGCTACTAGAGCTTCGTGATGAACTATAACATATCAGGGATAGACATGATGATCCTTGAGCAATTCGCGATGTTTGACACCGCGAAAGTAGAAATCAAGTAGGAGCATCAATTGTTGATGGTTAGTAAAACCACTAGTTTCAAGAAGGGCAAGGGCAAGAAGGGATACTTCATGAAACGGCAAATCAGTTGCTGCTCTAGTGAAGAAACCCAAGGTTGAACCCAAACCCGAGACTAAGTGCTTCTGTAATGAGGGGAACGGTCACTGAAGCAGAACTACCCTAGATACTTGGTAGATGAGAAGGCAGGCAAGGTCGACAGAAGTATATTGGATATACATTATATTAATGTGTACTTTACTAGTACTCCTAGTAGCACCAGGGTATTAGATACCGGTTCGGTTGCTAAGTGTTGGTAACTCGAAATAAAAGGCTACGGAATAAACGGAGACTAGCTAAAGGTGAGATGACGATATGTGTTGGAAGTGTTTCCAAGGTTGATGTGATCAAGCATCGCATGCTCCCTCTACCATCGAGATTGGTGTTAAACCTAAATAATTGTTATTTGGTGTTTGCGTTGAGCATAGACATGATTGGATTATGTTTATCGCAATACGGTTATTCATTTAAGGAGAATAATGGTTACTCTGTCTATTTGAATAATACCTTCAATGGTCTTGCACCTAAAATGAATGGTTTATTGAATCTCGATCGTAGTGATACACATGTTCATGCCAAAAGATATAAGATAGTAATGATAGTACCACATACTTGTGGCACTGCTATTTGAGTCATATTGGGATAAAACGCATGAAGAAGCTCCATGTTGATGGATCTTTGGACTCACTCGTTTTTGAAAAGATTGAGACATGCGAACCATGTCTATTGGTAGATATGCATGAAGAAACTCCATACAGATGGATCATTTGGACTCACTTGATTTTGAATCACTTGAGACATGCAAATCATACCACATGGGCAAGATGACTGAAAGGCCTCGTTTTCAGTAAGATGGAACAAGAGAGCAACTTGTTGGAAGTAATACATTTGATGTGTGCAGTCCAATGAGTGCTGAGGCACGCAGTGGATATCGTTATGTTCTTACTTCACAGATGATTTGAGTAGATGCTGAGAATATTTACTTGATGAAACACAAGTCTGAATTATTGAAAGGTTCAAGTAATTTCAGAGTGAAGTTGAAGATCGTCGTGACAAGAGGATAAAATGTCTGTGATATGATCATAGAGATGAATATCTGAGTTACGAGTTTGGCACACAATTAAGACATTGTGGAAATTGTTTCACAACTAATACCGCCTGGAACACCATAGTGTGATGGTGTGTCCGAACATCATAACTGCACCCTATTGGATATGGTGCATACCATGATGTCTCTTATCGAATTACCACTATCGTTTATGGGCTAGGCATTAGAGACAACCGCATTCACTTTAAATAGGGCACCACGGAATTCCGTTGAGACGACACCGTATGAACTATGGTTTAGAGAAACCTAAGCTGTCGTTTCTTAAAAGTTTGGGGCTGTGATGCTTATGTGAAAAAAGTTTCAGGCTGATAAGCTCGAACCCAAAGCGGATAAATGCATCTTCATAGAATACCCAAAACAGTTGGGTATACCTCCTATTTCAGATCTGGAAGCAAAAGTGATTGTTTCTAGAAACGGGTCCTTTCTCGAGGAAAAGTTTCTCTCGAAAGAATTGAGTGGGAGGATGGTGGAGACTTGATGAGGTTATTGAACCATGACTTCAACTAGTGTGGAGCAGGGCACAGGAAGTTGTTCCTGTGGCACCTACACTAATTGAAGTGGAAGCTTATGATAGAGATCATGAAACTACAGATCAAGTTACTACCAAACCTCGTAGGTCGACAAGGATGCGTACTACTTCAGAGTGGTACATAATCCTGTCTTGGAAGTCATGTTGCCAGACAACAATGAACCTACGAGCTATGGAGAAGCGATGGTGGGCCCGGATTCCGACGAATGGCTCGAGGCCATAAAATCCGAGAGAGGATCCATGTATAAAACAAAGTATAGACTTTGGAAGAACTACTTGATGGTCGTAAGGCTGTTGGGTGCAGATGGATTTTAAAAGGAAGACAGACAATGATGGTAAGTGTCACCATTAAGAAAGCTCGACTTGTCGTTAAGATGTTTTCCGACAAGTTCAAGGAGTTGACTGCGATGAGACTTTCTCACTCGTAGCGATGCTAAGAGTCTGTTGGAATTATATTAGCAGTTACTGCATTATTTATGAAATCTTGCAGATAGGATGTCAAAACATTGTTTCCTCGACGATTTTCTTGAGGAAAGGTTGTATGTGATACAACCAGAAGGTTTTGTCAATCCTGAAAGATGCTAACAAGTATGCAAAGCTCCAGCAATCCTTCTAAGGACTGGAGTAAGCATCTCGGAGTTGGAATGTACGCTTTGATGAGATGATCAAAGATTTTGGGTTTATACAAAGTTTATGAGAAACTTGTATTTCCAAAGAAGTGAGTGGGAGCAATATAGAATTTCTGATGAGTATATGTTGTTGACATATTGTCGATCGGAAAGGATGTAGAATTTCTGGAAAGCATATAGGGTTATTTGAAAAGTGTTTTTCAATGGAAAACCTGGATTAAGCTACTTGAACATTGAGCATCAAGATCTATAAGGATAGATCAAAAAGGCTTAATAGTTCTTTCAAATGAATACATACCGTGACAAGATTTTGAAGGAGTTCAAAATAGATCAGCAAAGAAGGAGTTCTTGGCTGTGTTACAAGGTGTGAGTATTGAGTAAGACTCAAGACCTGACCACGGCAGAAGAGAGAGCAAGGACGAAGGTCGTCCCCTATGCTTTAGACGTAGGCTCTACAGTATGCTATGCTGTGTACCGCACCTGAAGTGTGCCTTGCCATGAATTAGTCAAGGGGTACAAGAGTGATCTAGGAATGGATCACATGACAGCGGTCGAACTTATCCTTAGTAATTAGTGGACTAAGGAATTTTCTCGATTATGGAGGTGGTAAAAGAGTTCGTCGTAAAGGGTTACATCGATGCAAACTTTGACACTAATCCGGATGACTCTGAGTAGTAAACCGGATTCGTATAGTAGAGAAGTTATTTGGAATAGCTCCAAGTAGCACGTGGTAGCTGCATCTACAAGATGACATAGTGATTTGTAAAGTACACACGGATCTGAAAGGTTCAGACCCGTTGACTAATAACCTCTCTCACAAGCGAGATATGAACAAACCCCATGGGTGTTGGATTCATTACAATCACATAGTGATGTGAACTAGATTATTGACTCTAGTGCAAGTGGGAGACTGTTGGAAATATGCCCTAGAGGCAATAATAAAATGGTTATTATTGTATTTCCTTGTTCATGATAATTGTCTATTGTTCATGCTATAATTGTATTAACTGGAAACCGTAATACATGTGTGAATACATAGACCACAACATGTCCCTAGTAAGCCTCTAGTTGACTAGCTCGTTGATCAATAGATGGTTATGGTTTCCTGACCATGGACATTGGATGTCATTGATAACGGGATCACATCATTGGGAGAATGATGTGATGGACAAGACCCAATCCTAAGCATAGCACAAGATCGTGTAGTTCGTTTGCTAGAGCTTTTCTAATGTCAAGTATCATTTCCTTAGACCATGAGATTGTGCAACTCCCGGATACCGTAGGAATGCTTTGGGTGTACCAAACGTCACAACGTAACTGGGTGGCTATAAAGGTGCACTACAGGTATCTCCGAAAGTGTCTGTTGGGTTGGCACGAATCGAGACTGGGATTTGTCACTCCGTATGACGGAGAGGTATCTCTGGGCCCACTCGGTAATGCATCATCATAATGAGCTCAATGTGACTAAGGAGTTAGCCACGGGATCATGCGTTACGGAACGAGTAAAGAGACTTGCCAGTAACGAGATTGAACGAGGTATTGGGATACCGACGATCGAATCTCGGGCAAGTAACATACCGATAGACAAAGGGAATTGTATACGGGATTGATTGAATCCCCGACATCATGGTTCATCCGATGAGATCATCGTGGAACATGTGGGAGGCAACATGGGTATCCAGATCCCGCTGTTGGTTATTGGCCGGAGAACGTCTCGGTCATGTCTGCATGGTTCCCGAACCCGTAGGGTCTACACACTTAAGGTTCGATGACGCTAGGGTTATAGGGAATAGATATACGTGGTTACCGAATGTTGTTCGGAGTCCCGGATGAGATCCCGGACGTCACGAGGAGTTCCGGAATGGTCCGGAGGTAAAGAATAATATATAGGAAGTGAGGTTTTGGCCACCGGAAGAGTTTCGGGCGTCACCGGTAAAGTACCGGGACCACCGGAGGGTTCCGGGGGTCCACCGGGAGGGGCCACCAACCCCGGAGGCCTGCGTGGGCCAAGTGTGGGAAGGGACCAGCCCCTAGGTGGGCTGGTGCGCCTCCCACAAGAGGCCCAAGGCGCATGGAAAGGGGGAGGGGGAAAACCCTAGGCTCAGATGGGCCTAAGGCCCACCTAGGGTGCGCCCCCCCTCTCTCCCCCTCTTGGCCGCCCCCTCCATCCAATCTAGGGCTGGCCGCCACCCCTAAGGGAGGAACCCTAGATGGGGGCGCAGCCCCTCCCCTTCCCCTATATATAGTGGGGGTTTTGGGGCTGCCATAGACACGAGTCTCCCTCTCTCTTGGCGCAGCCCTACCCCTCTCCCTCCTCGTCTCTCGTAGTGCTTGGCGAAGCCCTGCTAGAGTGCCACGCTCCTCCACCACCACCACGCCATTGTGCTGCTGCTGGACGGAGTCTTCCCCTACCTCTCCCTCTCCCTTGCTGGATTAAGGCGCGGGAGACGTCACCGGGCTGCATGTGTGTTGAACGCGGAGGCACCGTTGTTCGGTGCTTAGATCGGATTCGGCCGCGATCTGAATCGCTTCGTGTACGACTCCACCGACCGCGTTCTTGCAACGCTTCCGCATCACGATCTTCAAGGGTATGAAGATGCACTCCCCTCTCTCTCGTTGCTAGTTAATCCATAGATTGATCTTGGTGATGCGTAGAAAATTTTGAATTTCTGCTACGTTCCCCAACAGCGGCGGCATGTCGTCATCATCGCTGTCGTCGAGGACGACCACGCCTCCCTCGTCCCGGCCACGACGCCGAGCTTCGAAGCGCTCGAGGGCGGGGTGCTGGTGCTGCAACTCCGTGCGCGCCCAGTCATCGCGCGCCCATTTGAGGGCCGCGCGTCGTCGAGCTCCTCCTCCTTGAAGCCGGCGGCGAGCCCGGGCTCCGTCTTCACGACGGGGAGCTCCGGCTCCGTCTTTGGCTTGACGTAGTGCTACCACTTGAGCACTGCGTTGGTTTTCCCTTGAAGAGGAAAGGGTGATGTAGCAAAGTAGCGTAAGTATTTCCCCCAGTTTTTGAGAACCAAGGTATCAATCCAGTAGAAGGCCACGCACGAGTCCCTCGCACCTACACAAACAAATATATCCTCGCAACCAACGCAATAAAGGGGTTGTCAATCCCTTCACGGTCACTTACGAGAGTGAGATCTGATAGATATGATAAGATAATATTTTTGGTATTTTTATGATAAAGATGCAAAGTAAAATAAAAGGCAATGGAAATAGCTTGTTGTTGGAAGATTAATATGATGGAAAATAGACCTGGGGGCCATAGGTTTCACTAGTGGCTTCTCTCGAGAGCATAAGTATTACGGTGGGTGAACAAATTACTGTTGAGCAATTGACAGAATTGAGCATAGTTATGAGAATATCTAGGTATGATCATGTATATAGGCATCACGTCCGAGACAAGTAGACCGACTCCTGCCTGCATCTACTACTATTACTCCACACATCAACCGCTATCCAGCATGCATCTAGAGTATTAAGTTCATAAGAATAGAGTAACGCTTTAAGTAAGATGACATGATGTAGAGGGATAAACTCATGCAATATGATATAAACCCCATCTTGTTATCCTCGATGGCAACAATACAATACGTGCCTTGCTGCCCCTACTGTCACTGGGAAAGGACACCGCAAGATTGAACCCAAAGCTAACCACTTCTCCCATTGCAAGAAAGATCAATCTAGTAGGCCAAACCAAACTGATAATTCGAAGAGACTTGCAAAGATAACCAATCATACATAAAAGAATCAGAGAAGATTCAAATATTATTCATAGATAAACTTGATCATAAACCCACAATTCATCGGTCTCAACAAACACACCGCAAAAGAAGATTACATCGAATAGGTCTCCACAAGAGAGGGGGAGAACATTGTATTGAGATCCAAAAAGAGAGAAGAAGCCATCTAGCTAATAACTATGGACCCGAAGGTCTGAGGTAAACTAATCACACATCATCGGAGAGGCTATGGTGTTGATGTAGAAGCCCTCCGTGATCGATGCCCCCTCCGACGGAGCTCCGGAAAAGGCCCCAAGATGGGATCTCACGGGTACAGAAGGTTGCGGCGGTGGAATTAGGTTTTTGGCTCCGTATCTGGTAGTTTGGGGGTACGTAGGTATATATAGGATGAAGAAGTACGTCGGTGGAGCAACATGGGGCCCACGAGGGTGGAGGGCGCCCAGGGGGGTAGGCGCGCCCCCCTACCTCGTGCCCTCCTGGTTGATGTCTTGACGTAGGGTCCAAGTCCTCTGGATCACGTTCGTTCCAAAAATCACGTTCCTGAAGGTTTCATTCCGTTTGGACTCCTTTTGATATTCTTTTTCTGCGAAACTCTGAAATAGGCAAAAAAACAGCAATTCTGGGCTGGGCCTCTAGTTAATAGGTTAGTCCCAAAAATAATATAAAAATGTATAATAAAGCCCATTAATGTCCAAAACAGAATATAATATAGCATGGAACAATCAAAAATTATAGATACGTTGGAGACGTATCAAGCATCCCCAAGCTTAATTCCTGCTCGTCCTCGAGTAGGTAAATGATAAAAACAGAATTTTTTATGTGGAATGCTACTTGGCATAATTTCAATGTAATTCTTCTTAATTATGGTATGAATATTCAGATCCGAAAGATTCAAGATAAAAGTTCATATTGACATAAAAGTAATAATACTTCAAGCATACTAACTAAGCAATTATGTCCTCTCAAAATAACATGGCCAAAGAAAGTTCATCCCTACAAAATCATATAGTTTAGTCATGCTCCATTTTCGTCACACAAGAATGCTCTCATCATGCACAACCCCGATGACAAGCCAAGCAATTGTTTCATACTTTAGTAATCTCAAACTTTTTCAACCTTCACGCAATACATGAGCGTGAGCCATGGATATAGCACTATGAGTGGAATAGAATATAATGATGGGGGTTATGTGGAGAAGACAAAAAAGGAGAAAGTCTCACATCAACGAGGCTAATCAATGAGCTATGGAGATGCCCATCGATTGATGTTAATGCAAGGAGTAGGGATTGCCATGCAACGGATGCACTAGAGCTATAAATGCATGAAAGCTCAATAAAAGAAACTAAGTGGGTGTGCATCCAACTTGCTTGCTCACGAAGACCTAGGGCATTTGAGAAAGTCCATCGTTGGAATATACAAGCCAAGTTCTGTAATTAAAATTCCCACTAGTATATGAAAGTGACAAAACAAGAGACTCTCTATCATGAAGATTATGGTGCTACTTTGAAGCACAAGTGTGGTAAAAGGATAGTAACATTGTCCCTTCTCTCTTTTTCTCTCATTTTTTTGGGCCTTCTTCTCTTTTTTTATGGCCTTTCTCTTTTTTTATTTTTTTCCTCACTTGGGACAATGCTCTAAAAATGATGATCATCACACTTCTATCTATTTACAACTCAATGATTACAACTCGATACTAGAACAAAGTATGACTCTATATGAACGCCTCCGGCGGTGTACCGGGATATGCAATGAATCAAGAGTGACATGTATGAAAAATTATGAATGGTGGCTTTGCCACAAATACTATGTCAACTACATGATCATGCAAAGCAATATGACAATGATGAGCGTGTCATGATAACCGGAACGGTGGAAGGTTGCATGGCATTATATCTCGGAATGGCTATGGAAATGCCATAATAGGTAGGTATGGTGGCTGTTTTGAGGAAGATATAAGGAGGTTTATGTGTGAAAGAGCGTATCATATCACGAGGTTTGGATGCACCGGCGAAGTTTGCACCAACTCTCAATGTGAGAAAGGGCAATGCACGGTACCGAAGAGGCTAGCAATGATGGAAGGGTAAGAGTGCGTATAATCCATGGACTCAACATTAGTCATAAAGAACTCACATACTTATTGCAAAAATCTACAAGTCATCAAAAACCAAGAACTACGCGCATGCTCCTAGGGGGATAGATTGGTAGGAAAAGACCATCGCTCGTCCCCGACCGCCACTCATAAGAAGGACAATCAAAGAACACCTCATGTTTCAAATTTGTTACATAACGTTTACCATACGTGCATGCTACGAGACTTGCAAACTTCAACACAAGTATTTCTCAAATTCACAACTACTCAACTAGCACAACTTTAATATCACTACCTCCATATCTCAAAACAATCATCAAGCATCAAACTTCTCTTAGTATTCAACACACTCATAAGAAAGTTTTTACTAGTCTTGAATACCTAGCATATTAGGATTAAGAAAATTACCATGCTGTTTAAGACTCTCAAAATAATATAAGTGAAGCATGAGAGAACAATAGTTTCTATAAAACAAATCCACCACCGTGCTCTAAAAGATATAAGTGAAGCACTAGAGCAAAAACATTGGCAATGACTATACTTGTCCCCTCTGCGAGTCCAACGTGGAAGAAACACTTGAACATCTTTTCTTTGGTTGTGCCTTCAGCAAGGATTGCTGGTCTGATATTGCCATTTGCTGGAGTTCTCAAGGCTCACGATTGGATTGGATAAGCACAGCTAAAACTGTATGGAACAAGCCAATGTTCATGGCAATATTTTTACAAGCTGCTTGGAGCATCTGGAAGGAACGAAATAATAAAGTCTTCAGAAGAATAGCGCCCACAAAAACATCCTGGATCTCAAGATTAAAAGAAGACCTACCTCTCCTAACTCATAGGGTTGGAGATAAACACATCTCCTTTCTAACCTCCTTTGTAGCTACCCTTTGATTTGTTACTTTCCCACCCCCCAACCATCCCCAAAGGGGATGGCATGTACAGCTCCATATGTAAATCCCCTCATTTATTAATTTAATTACACAGTAGGAGGCTCTCCTACTGTTTCAGGTGTCAAAAAAAAAAGAAGCACTAGAGCAAAAACTATATAGCTCAAAAGATATAAGTGAAGCACATAGAGTATTATAATAATTTTCAAATCATGTGTGTCTCTCTCAAAAGGTGTGTACAGCAAAGCTGATTGTGGTAAACTAAAAAGCAAAGACTCAAATAATACAAGACGCTCCAAGCAAAACACATATCATGTGGTGAATAAAAATATAGCTCCAAGTAAGTTACTGATGGAAGTAGACAAAAAGAGGGGATGCCTTCCGGGGCATCCCCAAGCTTTGGCTTTTTGGTGTCCTTAGATTATCTTGGGGTGCCTTGGGCATCCCCAAGCTTAGGCTCTTGCCACTCCTTGTTCCATAATCCATCAAATCTTTTACCCAAAACTTGAAAACTTCACAACACAAAACTTAACAGAAAATCTCGTGAGCTCCGTTAGCGAAAGAAAACAAAACACCACTTCAAGGTACTGTAATGAACTCATTCTTTATTTATATTGGTGTTAAACCTACTGTATTCCAAGTTCTCTATGGTTTATAAACTATTTTATTAGCCATAGATTCATCAAAATAAGCAAACAACACACGAAAAACAGAATCTGTCAAAAATAGAACAGTCTGTAGTAATCTGTAACTAACGCAAACTTCTGGAACTCCAAAAATTCAGCCAAAATAGGACGACCTAGACAATTTTTTTATTGATCAGAAGCAATTGGAATCAATATTTTATCACGTTCTGGTGATTTTTAACAATTATTCTCGTGAACAGAAAGTTTTTGGAATTTTCTGCAAGATCACATAACTATCATTCAAGAAGATCCTATAGGTTTAACTTGGCACAAACACTAATTAAAACATAAAAAATCATCTAACCAGAGGCTAGATCAAATATTTATTCCTAAACAGAAGCAAAAATCAAAAAAACTAAAAATAAAATTGGGTTGCCTCCCAACAAGCGCTATCGTTTAACGCCTCTAGCTAGGGATAAAAGCAAGGATAGATCTAGGTATTGCCATCTTTGGTAGGCAATCCATAAGTGGATCTCATGATAGATTCATATGGTAATTTTATTTTCTTTCTAGGGAAGTGTTCCATGCCCTTCCTTAGAGGAAATTGGAATCTAATATTCCCTTCCTTCATATCAATAATTGCACCAATCGCTCTAAGGAAAGGTCAACCAAGAATAATAGGACATGAAGGATTACAATTTATATCAAGAACAATAAAATCTATGGGCACATAATTCCTATTTGCAACAATAAGAACATCAGTAATTCTTCCTGAAGGTTTCTTAATAGTGGAATCCGCAAGGTGCAAGTTTAAAGAGCAATCATCAAAATCACGGAAACCTAGCAAATCGCACAAAGTCTTTGGAATCATGGAAACACTAGCACCTAAATCACACAAAGCATAGCATTCATGATCTTTAATTTTAATTTTAATAGTGGGTTCCCACTCATCATAAAGTTTTCTAGGGATAGAAACTTCCAACTCAAGTTTTTCTTCATAAGATTGCATCAAAGCATCAACGATATGTTTAGTAAAAGCTTTATGTTGACTATAAGCATGAGGAGAATTTAGCACGGATTGCAACAAGGAAATACAATCTATCAAAGAGCAATTATCATAATTAAATTTCTTGAAATCCAAAATAGTGGGTTCATTAATATCTAAAGTTTTGATCTCTTCGATCCCACTTTTACCAATTTTTGCATCAAGATCAAAAAACTCCAACTTTTTAGAACGCCTTCTAGGTAAAGGTGGATCATATTCAGTCCCATCATTATCAAGATTCATATTGCAAAACAAAGATTTAATTGGGGACACATCAATAACTTTTAGATCTTCATCTTTAATTTCCAAAAACATTTCCGGCTTAGCGGCCATCTTATTAACTAAGGTGGCCTGCTTATCCGAAATTTCAGCTATTAACTTTTCAAATGAGCACTCTGAGATTTCAAACCATCAAATTCTTTGGACATATCATCAAGCTCTTTATTCATATAACTCATAAAGTTTTTTTGTTCCTTAAGCTCGTTTCTAAAGAAATTATTATGCTCAAATTGTAAGACCATAAAACTCCTGACGTTGCTTTCGATCTCTTCTAACCTTTTAAGGTGAAGATCGCCAAATCTAGGTAGGGCCATTGAGACAAGCAAGCAATCCAACACACGAGCGAGCGAAAAAGAGAGGGCGAATAAAACGGCAAAGGTAGAGTGGGGGAGAGGAAAACGAGAGGCAAATGGCAAATAATGTAATGCGGGAGATAAGGGTTTGTGATGGGTACTTGGTATGTTGACTTTTGCGTAGACTCCCCGGCAACGGCGCCAGAAATCCTTCTTGCTACCTCTTGAGCACTGCGTTGGTTTTCCCTTGAAGAGGAAATGGTGATGCAACAAAGTAGCGTAAGTATTTCCCTCAGTTTTTGAGAACCAAGGTATCAATCCAGTAGGAGGCCACGCACGAGTCCCTCGCACCTACACAAACAAATAAATCCTCGCAACCAACGCAATAAAGGGGTTGTCAATCCCTTCACGGTCACTTACGAGAGTGAGATCTGATAGATATGATAAGATAATATTTTTGGTATTTTTATGATAAAGATGCAAAGTAAAATAAAAGCAAAATAAAAGGCAATGGAAATAGCTTGTTGTTGGAAGATTAATATGATGGAAAATAGACCCGGGGGGCCATAGGTTTCACTAGTGGCTTCTCTCGAGAGCATAAGTATTACGGTGGGTGAACAAATTACTGTTGAGCAATTGACAGAATTGAGCATAGTTATGAGAATATCTAGGTATGATCATGTATATAGGCATCACGTCCGAGACAAGTAGACCGACTCCTGCCTGCATCTACTACTATTACTCCACACATCGACCGCTATCCAGCATGCATCTAGAGTATTAAGTTCATAAGAATAGAGTAACGCTTTAAGTAAGATGACATGATGTAGAGGGATAAACTCATGCAATATGATATAAACCCCATCTTGTTACCCTCGATGGCAACAATACAATACGTGCCTTGCTGCCCCTACTGTCACTGGGAAAGGACACCGCAAGATTGAACCCAAAGCTAAGCACTTCTCCCAATGCAAGAAAGATCAATCTAGTAGGCCAAACCAAACTGATAGTTCGAAGAGACTTGCAAAGATAACCAATCATACATAAAAGAATTCAGAGAAGATTCAAATATTATTCATAGATAAACTTGATCATAAACCCACAATTCATCGGTCTCAACAAACACACCGCAAAAGAAGATTACATCGAATAGATCTCCACAAGAGAGGGGGAGAACATTGTATTGAGATCCAAAAAGAGAGAAGAAGCCATCTAGCTAATAACTATGGACTCGAAGGTCTGAGGTAAACTACTCACCCATCATCGGAGAGGCTATGGTGTTGATGTAGAAGCCCTCCGTGATCGATGCCCCCTCCGGCGGAGCTCCGGAAAAGGCCCCAAGATGGGATCTCACGGGTATAGAAGGTTGCGGCGGTGGAATTAGGTTTTTGGCTCCGTATCTGGTAGTTTGGGGGTACGTAGGTATATATAGGAGGAAGAAGTACGTCGGTGGAGCAACGTGCGGCCCACGAGGGTGGAGGGCGCGCCCAGGGGGGTAGGCGCGCCCCCCTACCTCGTGCCCTCCTGGTTGATGTCTTGACGTAGGGTCCAAGTCCTCTGGATCACGTTCGTTCCGAAAATCACGTTCCCGAAGGTTTCATTCCGTTTGGACTCCGTTTGATATTCTTTTTCTGCGAAACTCTGAAATAGGCAAAAAACAGTAATTCTGGGCTGGGCCTCCGGTTAATAGTTTAGTCCCAAAAATAATATAAAAGTGTATAATAAAGCCCATTAATGTCCAAAACAGAATATAATATAGCATGAAACAATAAAAAATTATAGATACGTTGGAGACGTATCACGTAGCGCGGAGGAGCCGAGGAGGGGGCGTGCCTGCCACCCTCGTTGATGATGATGCCGGCACTGCGGGTGCGGCGGCCGAGCGGCGTCTCCGCGGCGGGCTCGGCCTTGACGCCGAACAGTGGCGGCGAGCTGGAAGAGTGGGAGGAGGAGTGGGAGGATGACTAAGAGGAGGAGGAGGAGGAGGAGGAGCCGAACCTCCTGGGCGCCGATGGCCCGGCGCCCCGGCGTGGGGGCGGGGCGGCCGCGGCCGCCGCGGCAGGGTATGCCAGCAGCGGGTCATTGCCGCCCTCGAGGTACGCCAACACCTCGTGGAGTGTGCGGCCGGGGACGCCGCACCAGACGCGGCGGCCGACGCTATTCTCAATGTCGCCCACCACCGGCGTCCCGTTCGTGGACGCCAGCCGCTGCGCCTGCCGGCGCTGGAAGTAGTCCGCCCACGCCGTGTGGTTGTCGGCGGCGTACTGGGGAGGGTGCGCTGCTCGTCCGTCAGGGACGAACGCACGCGGTCGACCTCGGCGGCCAAGATGCCGGGGCGCGCGTCGACGTCGGGCAACGGGGGGATGGGGACGCCCCCGTTGCTGAGCCTCCACCCCGTTGGCCCGACGCGCATGTCCGGCGGCGCCTGGATGTTGGCCTCGAACACGAGCCACACCTCCCATTCCTGGAGCGATGAGCGGCCGAAGCCATTGGCCGCCGCGGCGTCGCCGGGGAAGCGTTCGTCCATCGCTGGAGAGGGAAGGGAAGGGGAGGACATGGGAGATAGGCAGAGATCGTCGGCGCGGACAGGAGAGAGCAGAGCTCGGCGGCGGCTGGTTTGGGCCCGGGCTGGTGTTGCCAACGGCGAGGGGGAGCCGCGGGTTTTATAGCCCGCGCCGTGTGTACGCGTGGCGGGAGGGGAGGCGTCACCGCGCCGCCCGTGACGCGCCGCCCGTGAGGAATCAATGGCAAGGCTGACTGGCGGCAGCCTTGCCATTGATTCCCCGCAGGAAACCGAGGCGTTCTAGGGGAAGACGAGGCGTCCTGTCGCTGACGCGGCTGGCCCGCGGCTCTTTCGCGCCAAAACCGCTCGCCCCGGGGCCCCCGGGCGCCCCGCAGCGCGCCGAGTTTGGCCTGGGTCCGCCGGCGCCAGTTTCGGCCCAAACCGGCGAAAAACGGGCCCCTGGGGTGCGACTGGGCCGATTTTTGGGCGTCGGCGCGGAAAAATCGGCTAGGGAGGTCCTGCTGGGGCGCGGCTGGAAATGCTCTAATGGACAACCTTTTCTAAGCGTAAACAACAGAGAAGGCCCATACTATACCATTTTATTTATATTTTCATGGAAATGTACAAAGGAAGAGGGACAAATCATAGATGATCTAGCATGTACTGCAATCCCTCCCCGTTAAGACGAGGCTTATCCTTCCCCGTGATCAAGGACAAATGCTCCATGAAAACAAAGAGACATAGATCCATGTATGTTCTTTTTAATGTATATATACAACTTGCATACCTGATACGCATTCCTTTTTAATATATTAAACGTGATACAAGTGCGAGATTTTTTCTTGAGTGCCTTTTTTAAGAACAGAGCAGTGTTTTGTAAAAAAAATTGTGACAAGTGTTTTGTATTTATTTTTTGACCGAAGAAAGCGAGCAGCGTTGTTGAGAAAATGCTGAGGAGGAACGTATTTCCTAGGACACGGCCCACAAGCCCACAAGCCCACGGCGACGGCTTCTCAGCCAGCTTGAAATACCCTGCCTTGCGCCCGAAGGTAACCGTCTCACAGCATCTCCAGGCGTTGGCCCTTCCAGGACCCATAAAACTCACCCCCTGGGCGAGCCGGGGATTTGTTCGACGCTGGGGGCGGTTTTGCGCCCAGTCGTCGCCCCAGCTCGTCCCCGGTCGCCGATTTTGGCCCACTTTTGAAGCCCCATTTCAGCGAAAAAGGTCCATATGGGTGAGAATAGGCTCATATTCGACGTGGTTCGCCATGGCTCGGCGTTTAATTATCAATATAAATATATTTTTTATCACATATTTCATCACAGAAAATTCAAATACTTCAACAAAATAGTTCAACAACAAATAGTTCAATACAAATTATATAGTTCAACAAATAAAAACTCATATTTCATCACACGTCGCGCCCGGTGTCGCCCTTGAGCCTTCATAGGTGCTCTATCAGATCTTGCTGCAGTTGATGATGCACCTGTGGGTCTCGGATCTCCTGACGCATACTGAGGTAGGCAGTCCAGGTTGCCGGTAGCTGGTGATCAACTTGGGCAAGAGGACCCTGCCTGTGGTATGGTTCAGTGTCAAACACTGGCTCTTCCTGCTCGCTCTCAATGATCTTGTTGTGCAAGATGGCACAACAGGTCATGATCTCCCATATTTGATCTTTCGACCAGGTCTGAGCGGGGTACCGGACAACAGCAAATCGAGATTGGAGCACACCAAATGCCCGCTCGACATCCTTCCTGCAAGCCTCCTGAATCTTCGCAAACCAGGCGTTCTTGCCTCCAGGCACAGGGTTTTTGATGGTCTTCACAAATGCCGAGCCACCTCGCCGCGGCTTTTCATTGCTCGCCAGCAGCTGGGCGAGGGCGGCGAGCACCATGAGATGCTCTTCTTCCTGGACGCCGGCCTCGGCTTCCTCCTCCAGCAGCGCGGCGAGCACTTCCTCGTCATCCGAGTCCATCGCCGAGGCAGGCAAATCGCCGAACACCTTGCGCGCGGTTTGCGTGCACCCGCCGCTAAATTGCCCCTCCGCGGCCGGAAACGCCCAGCTGGTGTCGGAGGGGCTGCTGCGGCGAACCTCTGCTATTTTTCCGGCGGGGAATGGTATCTACCGGTGAAGGGCGGCGGGGCGGCGCCGGGATATACCTAGTGGCGGACGAGAGCGCGGGGGGTGGGAGGCGAGTCGGGGAAAAAAATCTTGACTTTTCACCTGACGGCGTGGGCCAGCCGCGCTTTTCCCTTGCGCCGGAGCCCCCAAGCGCCCCCAGCGCGCCGGGTTTGGCCTGCGGCCGCCGGGCGAAAAAAGGGCCGAACCGGCGCTTTTCGTCGTCTTGGGCGCGCGACTGGACCGTTATTTTACGCCGGCGCCGAAAAAGTCGCCTTGGGGACCTGTTGGGGGCGCGGCTGGACATGCTCTCAACCAACAGCTCTCGCTTCTCATCTTCTCCCCGTCGCCGGAGCCCCAAGAAACCAAGAACCCCCGCCTCCCTCACTCTCCACCCCGCAGCGGCCCCCGTCGCCGGCGACAGATGGAGCAGTTCCATCACGGCCACCACGTGCGGCTGCGCAGCCGCGTGCACGGCTTGTACCTGCACGCCGACGAGGACGGCCATGGCGTCTCCCTCCGCCACCGCCGGGATTCGACGAACGTGGTGTGGGCGGTGCACGTGTACGATCCCTACGCCGAGGAGGGGCGCGTACTCCTCCAAAGCGCCGCCTACGGCCGCTACCTCGCCGCCACGGCCACGTTCGCGCCGGCACCGCGCAGCCACCGCATCATTCAGCGCAACCACTACCATCCGGGCTTGGTGGAGATTATTTGGGAGGTCCACAGGTCCGGGTTCGAGGACGACGTCGAACTCCGCCTCCGCCACGCCGGCGCCGGCGCCGGCTACCTCTGCGCCGCCAACGGGAGGTACCTCCGCTGGAAGACCAATGGCGTCAGCGTCGACGGCATCGACAACGCCAGCGTGATGATGCACTGGGTCGTGGAGCCCATACCTGCCGCTGCCGAGGGGAGCATTCCTCGCCTTCCACGTCAGACTGGGGTGAGTCCGCCATGGCCATGCCCGCTTCTTGACATTTCACGGCGGGGATTGCCGCACTTCCGATTCTTGATGGCATTTTCGTATTTGATGATTTGATCTACTGGCTGGCATCATGATGGTTCTTTGTGACTCACTTGCAGCTCCCCCTCCCCGGAAGCCTGACTTGGACTAGACTGTTGCGGTCGCGGGCGATCGAATGCGAGGAGGTGAGCGCCGACGGGACCCGCATCAGCCACGGCGCGTTCGTTTTCAGGGGGAGGTCCGTATTCCGCCTGAGGAAGAAGCTGGTCAGGCTGCTGGGTGTCGCCAACCTCGTCATTTGCTTCCCCACACGTGATGGTCGGCTGTTTCCACTCCTCGTCGACCTCCTGCCCACCAGCGGCCTGCTCTTCCACATCGTCGTCGTCACACCCGGGACGCCTGGTGAGTGACCCTAAACTCCTCCTACTCTTCTCCTCATATTTGCTAATCTCCTTGTGCTTGGAAAATAGTGTTCGAAACTACTGTACTAGTCTGAAGAACAGTTTACTTTACTGAAATTCTCGCTAGCTAAATCATTTTCAGTTAGGACATGGAAATAGTCTGAACTATTGTAGGATTATTGTAGACATCAGTAAGAGTTGTTGTACATACATCATTTCATGAGTCAAAAAATCCACACTGAACCTTGATATGGAAAGTATTGGTTTTGATGCTGCTGTTCTTCAGTTTAATGCTAGTGGTAAAATTCGGAACCTGAAAACCCAAATCAGTTCAGCTTAACAGAGAATACACTGTTTTCTATTTCTTAGCCTACTGTAATTGTTTCGAATACACTGTTTTGAACCTCATTACAGTGTTTTGAGGTTTTGCACATCAGCTATCTTCCTGATCTTCTCATTAACCCGTTTCTGTATCTGTCTGTGACACATGATGCCTAACTGCTTAACTATTTTTCTGCTAATTCAGCCCACGCGGCGCTGCGGTACCCGGATGTCGATGCCTAGTACAGAGATGCAAGAGCCAGGACCCCTACAAGTCACCTTGCTGTTCACATCTTCAGAAGGGTCGCCGCCTCGGACACAATCACACAACGACATGAGAGCCTAGTTCCTTTGGTTGAGATATGGGTTCAGGAAAACCGAGCAGTTATTGTGTTTCTGCTAGCTAAACTTGGTTTGTTCTCCTGACAGTAGGAAACCTATTTGCTTTGCCATCACGGTTCTAAAATGCTGAAACTGTTTGAACAATGGCCACTACTTCAACGTTGTTAGCCGCATTTCTGTGAGTTGAACATGGTTCCTGCTGTGTTGGTTCTTGCTGCATTTCTCTTAGTCTGTAATGAGTTTAATTATTCCGATTAAAGTTTCAGTCCATCAGCAGAAAAATGAATTTGTGTTTTCTGTGAGATCAAAGTTCTGAACAAGGTGAGGTTAATGCGCCCGGACACGACTTGCTGCATTTTGCTGCCCGCGGTAGCTTTTTACTGGCACCATGTTACCCTATGGTAGCTTTTTGAACAAAAAATCAGGTTGTTATTTTTTATTGGTAAAAGTATCCCACAATGCTGTAATAATAGTTTCTGCACATTACATTGTTCTTTTTCATGAGCATGATGACAACTTCAGACATTTCAAGGGTCTCTCTCTCTCTCTCTCTCTCTCTCTCTCTCTCTCTCTCTTGTTTCAGTATGGACAAATACTGAAAACGTTTCAAGGTCACTAAATGTATGTTTTGCTTTTTCTTTCTTTCTTTCTTTATTGTGAGATTGTAGTAGGTAGAGTACAAGGATGCCAGTCTTGTGGGCAGGGTAGTCTGTAGCTAGGCTACTCCTGGCATGTAAAATTGTCCCAAATACTTCAACTCCGTATTTTAGGTAGAGTGCAATAAGACTCGGCTCTGTCATCTTACTGGAGTAGATAATAAAACTCTTCAACTGCTAGATTCACATAATCTTCTATGTCGTCCATATATCCACCCAATCTTGTAGTTGATGTGAATTCACCCAGCAATATCACTAAACTACTCACTTCTGTTCGACAATTTCTGGTGGTCAAGGAATGAGATACATTGGACGGTCGAACACTATCTCAGAATGTGTGAAGCCGAGGAAAACAAAATCATTATCAAGAAGGAAAAATAAAGAAAATGAAATAATAAAAGGGTACTTTAGATGGAACAGTTATCAGCATCAAAATGTCTGAAGAACAGTTTACTGAGACTTTCGCTAGATCATTTTCAGTTAGGACTTGGAAATAGTCTGAACTATTTTCAGTTATCAGTAAGAGTGGTTGTATATATCAGTCTCTGAACAGATGCAAGAAGGTTTTCCACACGCCTAAGTTAAAAAAATCATCCCATAAGTTCAAAAATCCACAAGGAACCTTGATACAGAAATTATTTGTTTTGATGCTGTTGTGCTTTGATTCAGATGATTCAGTTCTTCAGGTTAAAGCTATATGCCGCTAGTGGTAAAGTCTGGAACCTCAAAACCCAAATCAGTTCAGCTTAACAGTTGAATGTTATAATTGCGTGGACAAAATTCGGGCAGTATTACAGTGCTTTGAGGTTTTCTACATCAGCTTTCTTCTTTATCTTCTCAATAACCGCAGTATCTGTGCGTGACACATGATGCCTAATTGCTTAATTATTTTTCTGCTAATTCAGCCCAAGCAGAGCTGTGGTACCCGGATGTCGATGCATAGTAGAGTGATGCCACAGCCAGGAGTACTGTTCACGTGACCTTTTTTTATCGCCGCACCCTCAGCTGTTTTTCACTTTCTTTTTAAAAGAAAAAAAAGAAGTGCAGGTAACATGAATCAAACTCAAGACCTTTTGGTTTAAGGAGGACAACAATAACCAACAAGCACATCCTAATGCTTGTGCATATTTGCTTCTTCTTTTTTCATTTCTTCTACTTCAGTTTGCAGCTGGGCCCCGCCCGTTGTTGAATCAGTCCTTTTATCACTATTTCTTTTCTTTTTCCATTCGTTTTTTTATTTTCTTGTTTATTTTTTCCTTTTCAAAAAATGCTCACGCTTTCTTTTTCAAAATTGTCCGTGTCTTTCAAAGTTGCTCGGAATGTCATAACATGAACATATTTAAAACGAGCAAACAAATTTTTGAACAAGGACAGTTTTTGAAAAACATTACGTAATTTGAAATTTCTAGCAAAAATCAGAAAATATGAACAAAAAATTGAAAACAATTTATTTTGCATTTCCGCGAACATTTTTTTTAATTTGTGTAGAATTTTTTTGAATACCAGATTATTTTCTAAATTCTAAATAAATTTTGAAGCACGAACATTATTTGAAAATGCAGAATTATCGAAATAACAAAAACATAGCATGGTGCCTTGGAATGGTGATACAAGGCCCTAGAAAAAATTTGGTCCATTTGAACGATGTCGAAAAAAGGTACTCTGAGACGGAACCTTTCGCCCAACCTGAACCCCATATGCAAACTTTTTTCCATTTAAATTCGTGACCATTTTATTAAATTCGTCAACTTTGTTTTCAAATTAATGAATTTTTTCCGTATCGAGGAACTCTCTTGAAATTTTATAAACGTTTTATAAAATCCTGTAGTTTTTTTCAAATACATAAACATTACTTTTCAAAATTGATGAACTTTTTTAGAATCAGCGAATATTTGGGCCGGCGCAACAGGCACCCGACGGAAGTGATGTCGTACCCAAGTTGGGCAAGGCTTAAGCATATTTTTTCTATTATAATATTTAATTATTTTATGTTTTCGTTAATTTAATTTTTTTCCTTTTTAACTTTATTATTCATTTTAATACCTTCTTTAAGATTTGAAATATTTTTGGAATACCAAAAACTTTATTGTTTTCAAATATTTTTCTACAAATTATAAAAAGTTGTGGAATTGGAATTTCGAAACATGTTCCCGTTTTTGAATATTTTGTTCATACATTTAATAGATGCTCAGAAATTTTAAATATGGTCGATTTTTTTATGTGAGCATGTTTCTATTTAAACGAACATTTTGTCTATTTAACAGATGTCCAAAAATTTAATTATAATGATGTGAGTATATTTCTATTTAAACAAACAATTTTTTGACATATCTGTACAGTTTTCCTAAAATGTGAATATTTGTACTTTATAAACACAATTTTAAAAAGCGAACATTTTTTGAAATTTTGAACAAATTTTTATAAACGTGAGAATTTTTTGAAAAAGAAAAAATAAACAAATAATGAAAATGGAAAATGAAAAAGAAAAAATGAATAGAAAAAATGAGAAAGAAATAGTGATAAAAGGACCGGTTCAGCAATGGACCGGCCTAGCCGTGAATTGAAGTAGAAGAAAAAAAAGAAGTAAATAGGCACAAGCACTAGGATGTCTTAGTTTGTTAGTGTGGTCCTCCTTAGATCAAGAGGTCTTGCGTTTGATTCATGCCTGCGCTATTTTTTGAAGTTTGATAAAAAAGTGGATGCGATGCCTCGTACGTCTCACATATGCAGATGGGTATACGGTTTGATGAAATAACCATACTGCCCTTACACGGTTTGTGTGTGTTGGGGGGAGGGGGGTGTACCGAAACAAGCCTCTAAGTATATTTGGTTTAGCCTATTGTAGATCTTCTGAATAAATGGTGAACAAAATTCAGGTTTTATCCCATAACATTATAAGAATACTAGGTCATCATTGAGACGGACTCACTAGTGGCAGTAAAGATGATCCAAGGACGAGAAGAAGATAGATCGATTTATGCTTCCTTAGTTAAGGGGATTAGATATCTCATGTCCCTTCATGAATGTTACTCATGTTAGCCGCCTTGATAATAAGGTTAGTGATAGCCTGGCAAATTTTGCTCGCATAAAGGGAAGAATAATGACTTGGATAGGATCTGGTCCCTCTGCTGCAGTAGAACTAGCAGCGCCTAATTGTAATTCTCGTGGTGGTTGAGTAATAATATTTCCACTTGCAAAAAAATATATTTGAATACTAGTTTCTGCAAATTACATTAATCTAACTTTTGTTTAACAAAATTATGAGATTTTTATCTACTCCAATAGTTGTATAACAACTTTTGGTAAGAACTTGGGGGAGCATATTTTGCTTGGTCCTGTTTTTCCCTCACATTTTTGCTTTGCATGGAACGGATTAACTGCAGTTGGGTGGAAATTTAGGGCATCTCCAACACAGACCCTTAAACCCCCCGCAACCATCCAGACCGAGCGCCAGGACGCAATTGCCATCCAACGCGATACCCCATCAGTCCAAAGACCGGCCCGGTTGTCTGTTTTCCGCAAACCATATAAAAACTAGAGGGGGCTTTGCGGGCGTCCGTACCGCACCCACACAAATCCGACAACCCTGTCCCACCCAAAAACCTCCTCACCCAAAAAACCCATGCCGCGTGAAATGGTCGCCGCGCATTCATGCTGGTCAACGCTACTCCAGAGTGGACATGACTCCATGGATTTAATGCCAGCCAAAGCGATGCGGTCAGACAAGCGGTCACCACCGCTTCAATGCCGATGCGACGACCGATAAGCCTATTCCGGATGTTGTGCCGCATTGAAACCGGCTTCCCCCACACCTATTTAAGCAGGCCTCCAGTGTTGTCCACATGGCACCGCACCTCCCCTCTTCCCTCTCCACTTCTAGACTCTCGAACCCTCTCCGTGCCGACACTGTCCAGGCCACCGTGTCCACACCATACCGAAGTCATGGTTTTCTCGCGTCCGATAGTCAATGGGGCTCACACGCTTGCCAAGCATAGATTACTAGTGGCGTCCGGCCACTGCGGGGATGCTGCCAATACTTTGATCATTAGTGGCGTGCGGTATATGGGAAGCACCACTAGTACTTTCTGGCTGGAGGGCTTCCTGTATGTGTCTTCTAGTGGTGTTAGTCAGGGCCGCACGCTGCTAGTACGTGATACGTCTCCGTCGTATCTATAATTTTTTATTGTTCCATGCCAATATTATACAACTTCCATATATTTTTGGCTACTTTTTATACTATTTTTGGGACTAACATATTGATCCAGTGCCCAGTGCCAGTTCCTGTTTGTTGCATTTTTTTGTTTCGCAGAAACCCCATATCAAACGGAATCCAAACGGGATAAAAACGGACGGAGAACATTTTTGGAATATATGGAGAATATGGGAAGAAGAATCAACGCGAGACGGTGCCCGAGGTGGCCACGAGGCAGGGGCGCGCCTGCCCCCCTCGTGGGCCACCCGTAAGGCGGTTGCTGCTCTCCTTTGGCCACAAGAAATCTAATTTTCGAAGAAAAATTTGGGTGAAGGTTTCAATCCAATCGGAGTTACAGATCTCCATATATATACGAAACGGTGAAAGGGCAGAATAAAAAAAACGCAGAAACAGAGAGAGACAGAGAGACAGATCCAATCTCGGAGGGGCTCTCGCCCCTCCCATGCCATGGAGGCCAAGGACTAGAGGGGAAACCCTTCTCCCATCTAGGGAGGAGGTCAAGGAAGAAGAAGAAGAAGGGGGCTCCTCTCCCCCTCTCTTCCGGTGGCGCCGGAACGCTGCCGTGGTCACCATCATCATCACCGTGATCTTCACCAACACCTCCGCCATATTCACCAACATCTCCATCACCTCCCCCCCTCTATCTACAGCGATCCACTCTCCCGCAACCCATTGTACCCTCTACTTGAACATGGTGCTTTATGCTTCATATTATTATCCAATGATGTGTTGCCATCCTATGATGTCTGAGTAGATTTTCGTTGTCCTATCGGTGGTTGATGAATTGCTATGATTGATTTAATTTGCTTGTGGTTATGTTGTTGTCCTTTAGTGCCCATCATATGAGCGCGCGCGTGGATCACACCATAGGGTTAGTTGTATGTTGATAGGACTATGTATTGGAGGGCAAGAGTGACATAAGTTTCTACCTAGCATAGAAATTGATGCATACGGGATTGAAGGGGGACCAATATATCTTAATGCTATGGTTGGGTTTTACCTTAATGAACGTTAGTAGTTGCGGATGCTTGCTAATAGTTCCAATCATAAGTGCATAGAATTCCAAGTAAGGGATGACATGCTAGCAGTGGCCTCTCCCACATAAAACTTGCTATCGGTCTAGTAAAGTAGTCAATTGCTTAGGGACAATTTCGCAACTCCTACCACCACTTTTCCACACTCGCTATATTTACTTTATTGTGTCTTTATCTAGACAGCCCCTAATTTTTATTTACGTGCTCTTTATTATCTTGCAAACCTATCCAAAAACACCTACAAAGTACTTCTAGTTTCATACTTGTTCTAGGTAAAGCGAACGTCAAGCGTGCGTAGAGTTGTATCGGTGGTCGATAGAACTTGAGGGAATATTTGTTCTACCTTTAGCTCCTCGTTGGGTTCGACACTCTTACTTATCGAAAGAGGCTACAATTGATCCCCTATACTTGTGGGTTATCAAGACCTTTTTCTGGCACCGTTGCCGGGGAGTCATAGCGTGGGGTGAATATTCTCGTGTGTGCTTGTTTGCTTTATCACTAAGTAATTTTTATTTGCTGTTCTTAGTTGTTTTCTATCTTTAGTTATGGGTAGGAAACGCAAAATACCAAAAAAATTAGTTGTACCTACTGAACCAATGGTTGAAGAACCACTCAAAATCTATCACACTCCTGAAGCTTTTTACTTGGATCATCTTCGATCCCTATGTGCTCGTGCTGAAACCCCAACTAGCTTAGTTGAGGGCAAATCTTTAGATGAGCATGCTTGTTATGTGCGACACCGCATATCTCAAAAAGGGAAACTTTTACTGGATCAAATTCATCGTTTGCAATGCTATGCTTGGAATTTATGTGAAATTTATGATGTTACTTGTTGTTCCGAAAACCCTAAAAAACACCTTCCCTACCAATGTGAGTTTATTGATAATGGAATCGTATCTTCGTATGCTAAGGGTGTTTATAATTACTATGATGTTCAACAAATTGAAGAATTTGTTGCTTTTAAGGGTGCTTATGAAATTGCTTCTTTGATTGAAAAGTATGATGCTACTCTTTACAAATCTGAAAATTTTGCCATACTTGAATATTGTTATGATAATTATGCTTCTAATGCCTATGTTAAACCATATATTGAGGAATCCTCCGCTGTCCAAGAAGGGGCTAATATTTTGCAGGAGTCTATGGAAGAAGAAATTGATGAAACTATGAGCTCATTGGATGAAAAAGATGAGGAGGAGAGCGAAGAACAAAAGGAGGAAGAGCGGATTAGCTACCTGTGCCCACCTTCTAATGAGAGTAACCCTTCAACTCATACATTGTTTAATTTCCCTTCGTGCTTACCGAAGGATGAATGCTATGATGATTGTTATGATCCCGTTGATTCTCTTGAAATACCCCTTTTTGATGAAGCTCGCTATGCTTGTGGCCAAGATGCCAATATGAATTATGCTTATGGAGATGAACTTTCTATATTTCCTTATGTTAAACATGAAATTGTTGCTATTGCACCCACGCATGATAGTCCTATTATCTTTTTGAATTCTCCCGACTATACTATAGCAGAAAAGTTTGCACTTAGTAAGGATTATATTGATGGGTTGCCTTTTACCGTTGCACATGATGATTTTGATGAATATAATATGCATGTGCTTGCTGCTTCTACTTGCAATTATTATGAGAGAGGAACTATATCTTCACCTCTCTATGTTTCCCACACGATAAAATTGCAAGAAACTGTTTATACTATGCATTGGCCTTTACTATGTGTGCATGAATTGTTCTTTTATGACATGCCGATGCATAGGAAGAGAGTTAGACTTCGTCATTGGTTGATATATGTTACTTTGTGCTCACTACTAAATGCTAAATCATTGTTAATTAAAATTGGCTTTGATATACCTTGGGATCCGGGTGGATCCATTACTTGAGCACAATATGCCTAGCTTAATGGCTTTAAAGAAAGCGCTGCCAGGGAGACAACCCGGAAGTTTTAGAGAGTCATTTATTTCTGTTGTGTGCTTTTATATAGTTTAAAAACAAAAAAAATAAAGAGGGGAACCCAAAACTTTTCAAAAAGAAAAGTGAAAGTGAGATAGACGAGCATTGTGAAAGTGGGGGACGTCCTTGAACTTTGTTCATGCCCATGGAAACTTTGTGAATCTTAATTACAGAAACTTTTCAACAAAAATAATTATCCCCTTGTACAATTCCATTGTATTATAAAAATAATGTGCCAAGGTTTGCCTTTAGGATGTTTACAATGCTTGTTGGTTTGTACGGTGCAGGACAGAAACTTTGGCTGTAGTGCGCGATTTTTAATTTTTTACTGGAACGTCAAACGGTTCTGATTCTTTTTGCACTGTCTTTATATACAAATTCTTTATGTTTTCTAATTTGGGAAGAATTTTTCAAGTATCAGATGTATGGTGAATGTTCAGATTATTACAGACTGTTCTGTTTTAGACAGATTCTGTTTTTGATGCATAGTTTGCTTGTTTTGATGAAACTATCAATTTATATCAGTGGATTAAGCCATGAAAAGTTATATTACAGTAGACATAATGCAAAAACAAAATATGAATTGGTTTGCAACAGTACTTAGAGTACTGATTTGCTTTATTATACTAACGGATCTTACCGAGTTTTCTGTTGAAGTTTTGTGTGGATGAAGGTCCGATGATCGAGAAGGTCTCGATGTGAGGAGAAGAAGGAGAGGCAAGAGCTCAAGCTTGGGGATGCCCAAGGCACCCCAAGTAAATATTCAAGGAGACTCAAGCGTCTAAGCTTGGGGATGCCCCGGAAGGCATCCCTCTTTCTTCAACAAATATCGGTATGTTTTCGGATTCGTTTCGTTCATGCGATATGTGCAAATCTTGGAGCGTCTTTTGCATTTAGTTTTCATTTTTCTTTTATGCACCATGCTGGTATGAGATAGTCCTTGGTTGATTTATAGAATTCTCATTGCACTTCACTTATATCTTTTGAGTATGGCTTTATAGAATGCTTCATGTGCTTCACTTATATCATTTGAAGTTTGGATTGCCTGTTTCTCTTCACATAGAAAACCGCCATTTGTAGAATGCTCTTTTGCTTCACTTATATTTGTTAGAGCGTGGGCATATCTTTTGTAGAAAGAATTAAACTCTCTTGCTTCACTTATATCTATTTAGAGAGATGACAGGAACTGGTCATTCACATGGTTAGTCATAAAATCCTACATAAAACTTGTAGATCACTGAATATGATATGTTTGATTCCTTGCAATAGTTTTGCGATATAAAGATGGTGATATTAGAGTCATGCTAGTGGGTAGTTGTGGATTAGTAGAAATACTTGTGTTGAGGTTTGTGATTCCCGTAGCATGCACGTATGGTGAACCGTTATGTGATGAAGTCGGAGCATGATTTATTTATTGATTGTCTTCCTTATGAGTGGCGGTCGGGGACGAGCGATGGTCTTTTCCTACCAATCTATCCCCCTAGGAGCATGCGCGTAGTACTTTGTTTCGATGACTAATAGATTTTTGCAATAAGTATGTGAGTTCTTTATGACTAATGTTGAGTCCATGGATTATACGCACTCTCACCCTTCCATCATTGCTAGCCTCTTCGGTACCGTGCATTGCCCTTTCTCACCTCGAGAGTTGGTGCAAACTTCGCCGGTGCATCCAAACCCCGTGATACGATACGCTCTATCACACATAAGCCTCATTATATCTTCCTCAAAACAGCCACCATACCTACCTATCATGGCATTTCCATAGCCATTCCGAGATATATTGCCATGCAACTTCCATCATCATCATATACATGACTTGAGCATTTATTGTCATATTGCTTTGCATGATCGTAAGATAGCTAGCATGATGTTTTCATGGCTTGTCCGTTTTTTGATGTCATTGCTACGCTAGATCATTGCACATCCCGGTACACCGCCGGAGGCATTCATATAGAGTCATATCTTTGTTCTAGTATCGAGTTGTAATATTGAGTTGTAAGTAAATAAAAGTGTGATGATCATCATTATTAGAACATTGTCCCGTGTGAGGTTATCAAAATAAAAGAGAGCAAAGAAGCCCCAAAAAAGAGGCCAAAGAAGCCCACCAAAAAAATAAAAAAAAATGAGAAAATAAAAAAATGAGAGAAAAAGAGAGAAGGGGCAATGTTACTATCCTTTTACCACACTTGTGCTTCAGAGTAGCACCATGTTCTTCATATAGAGAGCCTCTTGAGTTATCACTTTCATATACTAGTGGGAATTTTCATTATAGAACTTGGCTTGTATATTCCGATGATGGGCTTCCTCAAATGCCCGAGGTCTTCATGAGCAAGCAAGTTGGATGCACACCCACTTAGTTTCAGTTTGAGCTTTCATACACTTATAGCTCTAGTGCATCCGTTGCATGGCAATCCCTACTCCTCACATTGACATCAATTAATGAGCATCTCCATAGCCCGTTGATTAGCCGCGTCGATGTGAGACTTTCCCCTTTTTTGTCTTCTCCATACAACCTCCACCATCATATTCTATTCCACCTATAGTGCTATGTCCATGGCTCACGCTCATGTATTGCGTGAAAGTTGAAAAAGTTTGAGAACATCAAAAGTATGAAACAATTGCTTGGCTTGTCATCGGGGTTGTGCATGATTTGAATATTTTGTGTGGTGAAGATGGAGCATAGCCAGACCATATGATTTTGTAGGGATAACTTTCTTTGGCCATGTTATTTTGAAAAGACATGATTGCTTTATTAGTAGGCTTGAAGTATTATTGTTTTTATCTCAAATGATAGAGTATTGCTTTGAATCACTCGTGTCTTAATATTCATGCCATGATTAGATACATGATCAAGATTATCCACATCAAAAAATATCTTTTTTATCATTTACCTACTCGAAGACGAGCAGGAATTAAGCTTGGGGATGCTGATACGTCTCCGTCGTATCTATAATTTTTGATTGTTCCATGCCAATATTATACAACTTCCATATATTTTTGGCAACTTTTTATACTATTTTTGGGACTAACATATTGATCCAGTGCCCAGTGCCAGTTCCTGTTTGTTGCATTTTTTTGTTTCGCAGAAACCCCATATCAAACGGAATCCAAACGGGGTAAAAACGGACGGAGAATATTTTTGGAACATTTGGAGAATATGGGAAGAAGAATCAACGCGAGACGGTGCCCGAGGTGGCCACGAGGCAGGGGGCGCGCCTGCCCCCCCTCCCCGGGCACGCCTGCCCCCCTCGTGGGCCACCCGTAAGGCGGTTGCTGCTCTCCTTTGGCTGCAAGAAAGCTAATTTTCGGAGAAAAATCTGGGCGAAGGTTTCAATCCAATCGGAGTTACAGATCTCCATATATATACGAAACGGTGAAAGGGCAGAAGAAAAAAACGCAGAAACAGAGAGAGACAGAGAGACAGATCCAATCTTGGAGGGGCTCTCGCCCCTCCCATGCCATGGAGGCCAAGGACCAGAGGGGAAACCCTTCTCCCATCTAGGGAGGAGGTCAAGGAAGAAGAAGAAGAAGGGGGCTCCTCTCCCCCTCTCTTCCGGTGGCGCCGGAACGCTGCCGTGGTCACCATCATCATCACCGTGATCTTCACCAACACCTCCGCCATATTCACCAACATCTCCATCACCTCCCCCCCTCTATCTACAGCGGTCCACTCTCCCGCAACCCATTGTACCCTCTACTTGAACATGGTGCTTTATGCTTCATATTATTATCCAATGATGTGTTGCCATCCTATGATGTCTGAGTAGATTTTCGTTGTCCTATCGGTGGTTGATGAATTGCTATGATTGATTTAATTTGCTTGTGGTTATGTTGCTGTCCTTTGGTGCCCATCATATGAGCGCGCGCGTGGATCACACCATAGGGTTAGTTGTATGTTGATAGGACTATGTATTGGTGGGCAAGAGTGACAGAAGCTTCTACCTAGCATAGAAATTGATGCATATGGGATTGAAGGGGGACCAATATATCTTAATGCTATGGTTGGGTTTTACCTTAATGAAAGTTAGTAGTTGCGGATGCTTGCTAATAGTTCCAATCATCAGTGCATAGAATTCCAAGTAAGGGATGACATGCTAGCAGTGGCCTCTCCCACATAAAACTTGCTATCGGTCTAGTAAAGTAGTCAATTGCTTAGGCACAATTTCGCAACTCCTACCACCACTTTTCCACACTCGCTATATTTACTTTATTGTGTCTTTATCTAGACAGCCCCTACTTTTTATTTACGTGCTCTTTATTAGTTGCAAACCTATCCAAAAACACCTACAAAGTACTTCAAGTTTCATACTTGTTCTAGGTAAAGCGAACGTCAAGTGTGCGTAGAGTTGTATCGGTGGTCGATAGAACTTGAGGGAATATTTGTTCTAGCTTTAGCTCCTCGTTGGGTTCAACACCCTTACTTATCGAAAGAGGCTACAATTGATCCCCTATACTTGTGGGTTATCAGTACGTTGTCATCAGGGTCGTTCCTGTTTTCCTGGATGCTTTTGGTAGTTCGCCAGGTTACCGGCGGCGTTCGGATTTTATCACACGCTGTTAGTAAGAAAATCCTATAAGGGATTCATGCACTAGTGTCTGTGAGAGCAATGCTATGTCAAATATTATTTGGCTTTCTCAAGAGGGTGTGTTTATGAGGAAAAATGAATATTGATCGATGCGCTCAAAAGGGGACAATCTTGATTCATAGTATTCGGCAACCACAACAAAAACCCCTATTGGATACATCACTCTTTGGCATGGTCTCGTCACATTAGGAAGAAAGTTCTGTTGGGGAGCGTAGTAATTTAAAAAAAATCCTACGCACACGCAAGATCATGGTGATGCATAGCAACGAGAGGGGAGAGTGTTGTCCACGTACCCTCGTAGACCGTTAAGCGGAAGCGTTATGACAACGCGGTTGATGTAGTCGTACGTCTTCACAATCGACCGATCTTCAGTACCGAATGTGCGGCACCTCCGCGTTCAGCACACATTCAGCTCGGTGACGTCCCGCGAACTCACGATCCAGTAGAGCTCGAGGGAGAGTTTCGTCAGCACGACGGCGTGGTGATGATGTTGATGAAGCTACCGACGCAGGGCTTCGCCTAAGCACCGCTACGATATGACCGAGGTGGATTATAGTGGAGGGGGGCACCGCACACGGCTGGGAGAGATCAATGATCAACTTGTGTGTCTTGGGGTGCCCCCCTGCCCCTGTATATAAAGGAGCAAGGGGAAGCCGGCCGGCCTCTCTAGGCGCGCCAAGGGGAGGAGGAATCCTCCTCCTAGTAGGAGTAGGATTCCTCCTTTCCTAGTCCTACTAGGAGGGGAAAGGGAGGAGAGGCGGAGGAGAAGGAAAGAGGGGGCGCAGCCCCTCCCCTAGTCCAATTCTGACTAGGCCCATGGGGGCGCGCGGCCAGCCCTCGTGGCTTCTCCTCTTTTCTCCCTAAAGCCCACTAAGGCCTATATGTACTCCCGTATCCTCGTAACTCCCCCGTTACTTGCCCGAGATTTGATCGTCGGTATCTCAATACCTAGTTCAATCTCGTTACCGGCAAGTCCCTTTACTCGTTCCATAATGCATCATCCTGCAACTAACTCATTAGTTACATTGCTTGCAAGGCTTATAGTGATGTGCATTACCGAGAGGGCCTAGAGATACCTCTCCGACAATCGGAGTGACAAATCCTAATCTTGATCTATGCCAACTCAACAAGTACCATTGGAGACACCTGTAGAGCACCTTTATAATCACCCAGTTACGTTGTGACGTTTGGTAGCACACAAAGTGTTCCTCCGGTATTCGGGAGTTGCATAATCTCATAGTGATAGGAACATGTATAAGTCATGAAGAAAGCAATAGCAATATACTAAACGAACAAGTGCTAAGCTAACAGAATGGGTCAAGTCAATCACATCATTCTCTAATGATGTGATCCCGTTAATCAAATGACAACTCATGTCTATGGCTAGGAAACTTAACCATCTTTGATTCAACGAGATAGTCAAGTAGAGGCATACTAGTGACACTCTGTTTGTCTATGTATTCACACATGTACTAAGTTTTCGGTTAATACAATTCTAGCATGAATAATAACATTTATCATGATATAAGGAAATATAACTAACAACTTTATTATTGCCTCTAGGGCATATTTCCTTTAGTCTCCCACTTGCACTAGAGTCAATAATCTAGTTCACATCGCCATGTGATTTAACACCAATAGTTCACATCACCATGTGATTAATATCCATAGTTCAAATCGCCATGTGGTCAACACTCAAAGGGTTTACTAGAGTCAGTAATCTAGTTCACATCGCCATGTGATTAACACCCAAAGAGTAAAGGTGTGATCATGTTTTGCTTGTGAGAGAAGTTTAGTCAACGGGTCTGCTAAATTCAGATCCGTATGTATATTGCAAATTTCTATGTCAACAATGATCTGCATGGAGCTACTCTAGCTAATTGCTCCCACTTTCAATATGTATCCAGATTGAGACTTAGAGTCATCTGGATCAGTCAAAACTTGCATCGACGTAACCCTTTACGACGAACCTTTTGTCACCTCCATAATTGAGAAACATATCCTTATTCCACTAAGGATAATTTTTTGACCGCTGTTCAGTGATCTACTCCTAGATCACTATTGTACTCCCTTACCAAACTCAGTGTAGGGTATACAATAGATCTGGTACACAGCATGGCATACTTTATAGAACCTATGGCTGAGGCATAGGGAATGACTTTCATTCTCTTTCTATCTTCTGCCGTGGTCGGGCTTTGAGTCTTACTCAATTTCACAATTCCGTCAGCGTCAGTCTTCTTCTTGAAGATCCATTTATTTTCAATGGCTTGCCGATCATCGGGCAAGTCAACCAAAGTCCATACTTTGTTCTCATACATGGATCCCATCTCGGATTTCATGGCCTCAAGCCATTTTGCAGAATCTGGGCTCACCATCGCTTCTTCATAGTTCGTAGGATCGTCATGGTCTAGTAACATAACCTCCAGAACAGGATTACCGTACCACTCTGGTGCGGATCTTACTCTGGTTGATCTACGAGGTTCAGTAATAACTTGATCTAAAGTTTCATGATCATCATCATTAACTTCCTCACTAATTGGCGTAGGTGTCGCAGAAACTGGTTTCTGTGATGAACTACTTTCCAATAAGGGAGCAGGTACAGTAACCTCATCAAGTTCTACTTTCCTCCCACTCACTTCTTTCGAGAGAAACTCCTTCTCCAGAAAATTTCCGAATTTAGCAACAAAAGTTTTGCCTTCAGATCTGTGATAGAAGGTGTACCCAATAGTATCCTTTGGGTATCCTATGAAGACACATTTCTCCAATTTGGGTTCGAGCTTATCAGGTTGAAGTTTTTTCACATAAGCATCGCAGCCCCAAACTTTAAGAAACGACAACTTTGGTTTCTTGCCAAACCATAGTTCATAAGGCGTCGTCTCAACGGATTTTGATGGTGCCCTATTTAACGTGAATGTAGTCGTCTCTAAAGCATAACCCCAAAACGATAGCGGTAAATCAGTAAGAGACATCATAGATCGCACCATATCTAGTAAAGTACGATTACGACGTTTGGACACACCATTACGCTGTGGTGTTCCGGGTGGCGTGAGTTGCGAAACTATTCCGCATTGTTTCAAATGAAGACCAAACTCATAACTCAAATATTCTCCTCCACGATCAGATCGTAGAAATTTTATTTTCTTGTTACGATGATTTTCAACTTCACTCTGAAATTCTTTGAACTTTTCAAATGTTTCAGACTTATGTTTCATTAAGTAGATATACCCATATCTGCTCAAATCATCTGTGAAGGTGAGAAAATAACGATGTCCACCACGAGCCTCAATATTCATCGGACCACATACATCTGTATGTATGATTTCCAACAAATCTGTTGCTCTCTCCATAGTTTCGGAGAACGGTGTTTTAGTTATCTTGCCCATGAGGCACGGTTCGCAAGTACCAAGTGATTCAGAATAAAGTGGTTCCAAAAGTCCATCAGTATGGAGTTTCTTCATGCGCTTTACACTGATATGACCTAAACGGCAGTGCCACAAATAAGTTGCACTATCATTATCAACTCTGCATCTTTTGGCTTCAATATTATGAAGATGTGTATCACTACTATCGAGATTTAACAAAAATAGACCACTCTTCAAGGGTGCATGACCATAAAAGATATTACTCATATAAATAGAACAACCATTATTCTCTGATTTAAATGAATAACCGTCTCGCATCAAACAAGATCCAGATATAATGTTCATGCTTAACGCTGGCACCAAATAACAATTATTTAGGTCTAAAACTAATCCCGAAGGTAGATGTAGAGGTAGCGTGCCGACCGCGATCACATCGACTTTGGAACCATTTCCCACGCGCATCGTCACCTCGTCCTTAGCTAATCTTCGCTTAATCCGTAGCCCCTGTTTCGAGTTGCAAATATTAGCAACAGAACCAGTATCAAATACCCAGGTGCTACTGCGAGCATTAGTAAGGTACACATCAATAACATGTATATCACATATACCTTTGTTCACCTTGCCATCCTTCTTATCCGCCAAATACTTGGGGCAGTTCCGCTTCCAGTGACCAGTCTGCTTGCAGTAGAAGCACTCAGTCTCAGGCTTAGGTCCAGACTTGGGTTTCTTCTCCTGAGCAGCAACTTGTTTGTTGTTCTTCTTGAAGTTCCCCTTCTTCTTCCCTTTACCCTTTTTCTTGAAACTAGTGGTCTTATTGACCATCAACACTTGATGCTCCTTTTTGATTTCTACCTCCGCTGCCTTTAGCATTGCGAAGAGCTCGGGAATTGTCTTATTCATCCCTTGCATATTATAGTTCATCACGAAGCTCTTGTAGCTTGGTGGCAGTGATTGAAGAATTCTGTCAATGACGCTATCATCCGGAAGATTAACTCCCAGTTGAATCAAGTGATTGTTATGCCCAGACATTTTGAGTATATGCTCACTGACAGAACTATTCTCTTCCATCTTGCAGCTGTAGAACTTATTGGAGACTTCATATCTCTCAATCCGGGCATTTGCTTGAAATATTAACTTCAACTCCTGGAACATCTCATATGCTCCATGACGTTCAAAACATCGTTGAAGACCCGGTTCTAAGCCGTAAAGCATGGCACACTGAACTATCGAGTAGTCATCAGCTTTGCTCTGCCAGACGTTCATAACATCTGGTGTTGCTCCTGCAGCAGGCCTGGCACCCAGCGGTGCTTCCAGGACGTAATTCTTCTGTGCAGCAATGAGGATAATCCTCAAGTTACGGACCCAGTCCGTGTAAATGCTACCATCATCTTTCAACTTTGCTTTATCAAGGAACGCATTAAAATTCAACGGAACAACAGCACGGGCCATCTATCTACAATTAACATAGACAAGCAAGATACTATCAGGTACTAAGTTCATGATAAATTCAAGTTCAATTAATCATATTACTTAAGAACTCCCACTTAGATAGACATCCCTCTAATCCTCTAAGTGATCACGTGATCCATATCAACTAAACCATGTCCGATCATCACGTGAGATGGAGTAGTTTCAATGGTGAACATCACTATGTTGATCATATCTACTATATGATTCACGCTCGATCTTTCGGTCTCCGTGTTCCGAGGCCATATCTGTTATATGCTAGGCTCGTCAAGTTTAACCTGAGTATTCCGCGTGTGCAACTGTTTTGCACCCGTTGTATTTGAACGTAGAGCCAATCACACCCGATCATCACGTGGTGTCTCAGCACGAAGAACTTTCGCAACGGTGCATACTGAGGAAGAACACTTATACTTTGATAATTTAGTGAAGGATCATCTTATAATGCTACCGTCAATCAAAGCAAGATAAGATGCATAAAAGATAAACATCACATGCAATCAATATAAGTGATATGATATGGCCATCATCATCTTGTGCTTGTGATCTCCATCTCCGAAGCACCGTCATGATCACCATCGTCATCGGCGTGACACCTTGATCTCCATCGAAGCATGGTTGTCGTCTCGCCAACTATTGCTTCTACGACTATCGCTACTGCTTAGTGATAAAGTAAAACAATTACATGGCGATTGCATTGCATACAATAAAGCGACAACCATATGGCTCCTGCCAGTTGCCGATAACTCGGTTACAAAACATGATCATCTCATACAATAAAATTCAGTATCATGTCTTGACCATATCACATCACAACATGCCCTGCAAAAACAAGTTAGACGTCCTCTACTTTGTTGTTGCAAGTTTTACGTGGCTGCTACGGGTTTAGCAAGAACCGTTCTTACCTACGCATCAAAACCACAACGATAGTTTGTCAAGTTGGTGCTGTTTTAACCTTCGCAAGGACCGGGCGTAGCCATACTCGGTTCAACTAAAGTGAGAGAGACAGACACCCGCCGGTCACCTTTAAGCAATGAGTGCTCGCAACAGTGAAATCAGTCTCGCGTAAGCGTACGCGTAATGTCGATCCGGGCCGCTTCATCTCACAATACCGCCGAACCAAAGTATGACATGCTGGTAAGCAGTATGACTTATATCGCCCACAACTCACTTGTGTTCTACTCGTGCATAACATCAACGCATAAAACCAGGCTCGGATGCCACTGTTGGGGAACGTAGTAATTTCAAAAAAATTCCTACGAACACGCAAGATCATGGTGATGCATAGCAACGAGAGGGGAGAGTGTTGTCCACGTACCCTCGTAGACCGAAAGCGGAAGCGTTAAAACAACGCGGTTGATGTAGTCGTACGTCTTCACGATCCGACCGATCAAGTACCGAACGCACGGCACCTCCGAGTTCAGCACACGTTCAGCTCGATGACGTCCTTGAACTCCGATCCAGCCGAGTGTTGAGGGAGAGTTTCGTCAGCACGACGGCGTGGTGACGATGATGATGTTCTACCGACGCAGGGCTTCGCCTAAGCACCGCTACGATATTATCGAGGTGTAATATGGTGGAGGGGGGCACCGCACACGGCTAAGAGATCAATAGATCAATTGTTGTCTCTATGGGGTGCCCCCTGCCCCCGTTTATAAAGGAGCAAGGGGGAGGCCGGCCGGCCCTTGTTGGCGCGCCAGGAGGAGGAGTCCTCCTCCTAGTAGGAGTAGGACTCCCCTCTTTCCTACTCCTACTAGGAGGGGGAAAGGAAGGGGGAGAGGGAGAAGGAAAGGGGGGCGCCGCCCCCCTCTCCTAGTCCAATTCGGACCAGAGGGGGAGGGGGCGCGCGGCCCCTCCAGGCTGCCCCTCTCTCTCTCCACTAAGGCCCATAAGGCCCATTACTTCTCCGGGGGGGTTCCGGTAACCCTCCGGCACTCCGGTTTTCTCCGAAATCACCCGGAACATTTCCGGTGTCCGAATATAGTCGTCCAATATATCAATCTTTATGTCTCGACCATTTCGAGACTCCTCGTCATGTCCATGATCACATCCGGGACTCCGAACAACCTTCGGTACATCAAAACACATAAACTCATAATATAACTGTCATCGTAACGTTAAGCGTGCGGACCCTACGGGTTCGAGAACAATGTAGACATGACCGAGACACGTCTCCGGTCAATAACCAATAGCGGAACCTGGATGCTCATATTGGCTCCCACATATTCTACGAAGATCTTTATCGGTCAGACCGCATAACAACATACGTTGTTCCCTTTGTCATCGGTATGTTACTTGCCCGAGATTCGATCGTCGGTATCTCAATACCTAGTTCAATCTCGTTACCGGCAAGTCTCTTTACTCGTTCCGTAATACATCATCTTGCAACAAACTCTTTAGTTGCAATGCTTGCAAGGCTTAAGTGACGTGCATTACCGAGAGGGCCCAGAGATACCTCTCCGACAATCGGAGTGACAAATCCTAATCTCGAAATACGCCAACCCAACAAGTACCTCCGGAGACACCTGTAGAGCAGCTTTATAATCACCCAGTTACGCTGTGACGTTTGGTAGCACACAAAGTGTTCCTCCGGTAAACGGGATTTGCATAATCTCATAGTCATAGGAACATGTATAAGTCATGAAGAAAGCAATAGCAACATACTAAACGATCAAGTGCTAAGCTAACGGAATGGGTCAAGTCAATCACATCATTCTCCTAATAATGTGATCCCATTAATCAAATGACAACTCATGTCTATGGCTAGGAAACATAACCATCTTTGATCAACGAGCTAGTCAAGTAGAGGCATACTAGTGATACTCTGTTTGTCTATGTATTCACACAAGTATTATGTTTCCGGTTAATACAATTCTAGCATGAATAATAAACATTTATCATGAAATAAGGACATAAATAATAACTTTATTATTGCCTCTAGGGCATATTTCCTTCAGGTGATGACTCAGCATAAAAGTAAATAGATAGGCCCTTCGCAGAGGGAAGCATGGATTTGTAGAGGTGCCAGAGCTCGATTTTAAAATAGAGATAAATAATATTTTGAGCGGCATACTTTCATTGTCAACGTAACAACCAAGAGATGGCGATATCTTCCATGCTACACACATTATAGGCGGTTCCCAAACAGAATGGTAAAGTTTATACTCCCCCTCCACCAACAAGCATCAATCCATGGCTTGCTCGAAACAACGAGTGCCTCCAACTAGCAACAGTCCCAGGGGGAGTTTTGTTTGCAATTATTTTGATTTGATTTGCATAAAGCATGGGACTGGGCATCCCGGTGACCAGCCATTTTCTCGTGAGTGAGGAGCGGAGTCCACTCCTCTTGAGAATAACCTGCCTAACATGGAAGATATGGACAGCCCTAGTTGGTACATGAGCTATTCGAGCATACAAAACAGAATTTCATTTGAAGGTTTAGAGTTTGGCACATCCAAATTTACTTGGAACGGGAGGTAGATACCGCATATAGGAAGGTATAGTGGACTCATATGGAATAACTTTGGGGTTTAAGGGATTGGATGCACAAGCAGTATTCCCGCTTAGTACAAGTGAAGGCTAGCAAAAGACTGGGAAGCGACCAACTAGAGAGCGACAACAGTCATGAACATGCATTAAAATTAATAAACATTGAGTGCAAGCATGAGTAGGATATAATCCACCATGAACATAAATATCGTGAAGGCTATGTTGATTTGTTTCAACTACATGCGTGAACATGTGCCAAGTCAAGTCACTTAAATCATTCAAAGGAGGATACCACCCCATCATACCACATCACAACCATTTTAATAGCATGTTGGCATGCAAGGTGAACCATTATAAACTCATAGCTAATCAAGCATGGCATAAGCAACTATGATCTCTAATTGTCATTGCAAACATGTTTATTCATAATAGGCCAAATCAGGAACGATGAACTAATCATATTTACAAAAACAAGAGAGGTCAAGTTCATACCAGCTTCTCTCATCTCAATCAATTCATCATACATCGTCATTATTTCCTTTCACTTGCACGACCGAACGATGTGAATAATAATAATAGTGCACGTGCATTGGACTAAGCTGGAATCTGCGAGCATTCAATAAACAGGAGAAGAGAAGGCAATATGGGCTCTTGGTTAAATCAACAATAATGCATATAAGAGCCACTTCAACAATTTAATCATGGTCTTCTCCTATCGAGCCCCAAAGAAAAGAAAAGAAATAAAACTATTTACACGGGAAAGCTCCCAACAAGCAAAAGAAGAATATGAAATCTTTTTGGGTTTTCTTTTTAATTATTACTACTACAGCAAGAAAAGTAAACTAGCTAAAGCTACAACTATTTTTTTGGTTTTCTTAAGGTTTATCAAACACACAAGAAGAAAGCATAAAAAGGAAAATAAACTAGCATGGATATTACAGTGAAAGAGTATGAGCACCGACATCTAGCAATGAGTGTGTGAACATAAATGTAATGTCGGTGAGAGATACGTACTCCCCCAAGCTTAGGCTTTTGGCCTAAGTTGGTCTATTGCCACGGATGGCCTGGCGGATACCCAAAGTTGTAGTTGGGGTCGTACTGAGATGCAGCAGTCATTGCGTCGTGGGCTGCAGCTTGGAGGCGAGGTATCTCAGCCCTCCTCTTATACTTCTCCGCCTCCTCTTTGGTTATAAAATATCTCCCCTTTGCCTGAAAGTCAAAGAAAGTAGAAGCAGGGAGAGCGACGTGATAGGTGCGTCGTCTGTCAAAGATTAGTCGGTACTGGAGGAACTGATCATTCCTCTCAACAAAACGATGACGCACCATAGCCTCATAATCTAAATAAGCAGGAGGCAACTCAATATCATCCTCACGTATAGTTATACCAAGGAAATTAGCTATACGGGTTGCATTAATTCCCCCAAAGAAATCTCCATTAAATCTATTATGATGCAACCTATGTGCAACAGTTGCTCCCAAATTATAATGTTTATCTCCTAACACAACACTCCTGAGAATACTGAGGTCAGGGACACACATGTGACATGCTTCATCCTTACCGTTTATGCACCTACCTATGAAGAGAGCAAAATAATGTAAAGCAGGAAAATGAATGCTCCCTATGGTAGCTTGTGCTATGTCTCTAGATTCCCCCACAGTTATACTAGCAAGAAAATCTCTAAATTCAGATTTGCGAGGTTCACTAGTACTACCCCATTGTGGAAGTTTGCAAGCAGTGGTAAAATCCTCTAAGTCCATAGTATAAGAATTTTCATAAAGATAAAACAGGACAGTTTGAGAATTGCGTGTAGATGAAAATTCAAACCTCCTCACAAAGGAACTAGTGAGATAGTGGTATTGATGGCACTTTTCTGCCTCGAAGCTCACAAGCTCAGTGTTACGCAAATATGCGTTAAATTCTTCCTTAATTCCTGCTTGATCCATGAAGTCCTCGAAAGGCCATTCACAAGCCCGCACTGGAGCGTCCCTTGGTGGTTCATCGTCAGCATCGCGCATTGCAAGCCTGGGTCCTTGCTTCCTTGAAGGACCACCTTGGTACATTTTCCTAAACATATTTCTTCCTCTGAAAAATTTTCTGAAATTTTTAGTAACTTCAAATAAAAGTGAACCAAGCTCAACAAAATTGATAGCAACTACTCCTACAAGTGCCTAGAGCCTATATCATGCATTAGAACTACTTGGAACCATATAAATTTGACATGCAAGCTCAAGAACATGGTCACCTAGGCATCACAAATTTGCCATGAATAAAGCACTAGAACAAAAACTAATTGGACCAATGGAGGAGTCACATACCAAGGAACAATCCCCCAAAGCAGTTTTGTGAGAGGTGCTTTGAGCAAGGAGATCAAAAATTGAAGCAAAATGAGCTAGAACTCGTGCTTGAGCTGGATGGTGATTTTTTTTGGGAGAAAGAAGAAGTGTGTGGGTGCAGGAATAAGTGGAGGGGAGCCACCGTGGGCCCACGAGGCAGGGGGCATGCCCAGGGGGTGGGCGCGTCCTGGACCCTCGTGCCCAGGTGCTTGCTCCCCCTGCTGTGTTCTCAGTGCCAAATATTCTCAAATATTTCAGAAAAAATCATATTAAATTGGCAGGTCATTTGGAGAACTTTTATTTTTGGGGTATTTTTATATTGCACGGATAATTCAGAAAACAGACAGAAAAATACTATTTTTACTTTATTTCAACTAAATAACAGAAAGTAGAGAGAGGGTACAGAAGGTTGTGCTTTCTAACTTCATCCATCTCATGCTCATCAAAAGGAATCTACTAACAAGGTTGATGAAGTCTTGTTAACAAACTCATTCCGAATAACATGGAACCGGAGAAATTTCGAATAACACTATGTTACCTCAACGGGGATATGCACATCCCCAATAATAAGAATATCATATATCTTTTTTACAGTAGGAAGAGGAAATTCAAAACCTCCAATAATAATCGATGGAATTTTCCAATAGAATTGATACTGTGGACTTGAGGTTGTTTCCTCGGAAAGTGTACCATATGCTCATTACCATTAACACGAAAAGAGACATTGCCTTTGTTGCAATCAATAACAGCCCCTGCAGTATTCAAAAAGGGTCTTCCAAGAATAATAGACATACTATCGTCCTCGGGAATATCAAGAATAACAAAGTCCGTTAAAATAGTAACGTTTGCAACCACAACAGGCACATCCTCACAAATACCGACAGGTATAGCAGTTGATTTATCAGCCATTTGCAAAGATATTTTAGTAGGTGTCAACTTATTCAAATCAAGTCTACGATATAAAGAGAGAGGCATAACACTAACACCGGCTCCAAGATCACATAAAGCAGTTCTAACATAATTTCTTTTAATGGAGCATGGTATAGTTGGTACTCCTGGATCTCCAAATTTCTTAGGTATTCCACCCTTAAATGTATAATTAGCAAGCATGGTGGAAATTTCAGCTTCCGGTATCTTTTTTTTATTAGTAACAATTTCTTTCATGTACTTAGCATAAGGATTCATTTTGAGCATATCAGTTAATCGCATACGCAAAAAGATAGGTCTAATCATTTCAGCAAAGCGCTCAAAATCCTCATCATCCTTTTTCTTGGATGGTTTGGGAGGAAAAGGCATGGGTTTCTGAACCCATGGTTCTCTTTCTTTACCATGTTTCCTAGCAACAAAGTCCCTCTTATCATAACGTTGATTTTTTGATTGTGGGTTATCAAGATCAACAGCAGGTTCAATTTCTACATCATTATCATTGCTAGGTTGAGCATCAACATGAACATCATCATTAACATTATCGCTAGGTTCATGTTCATTACCAGATTGTGTTTCAGCATTAGAAATAGAAATATCATTTGGATTCTCAGATGTTTCAGCAATAGGTTCACTAGAAGCATGCAAAGTCCTATCATTTTTCTTTTTCTTCTTTTTAGAAGGACTAGGTGCATCAATATTATTTCTTTGAGAATCTTGCTCAATTCTCTTAGGATGGCCTTCAGGATACAAAGGTTCCTGAGTCATTTTACCAGTTCTAGTAGCCACTCTAACAGCATAGTCATTATTCTTACTATTCAATTCATTGAGCAAATCATTCTGAGCTTTAAGTACTTGTTCTACTTGAGTGGTAACCATAGAAGCATGTTTACTAATGAGTTTAAGTTCACCTTTAACTCTAGACATATAATCACTCAAGTGTTCAATCATATAAGCATTTTGTTTTAGTTGTCTACCAAAATAAGCATTAAAGTTTTCTTGCTTAACCATAAAGTTATCAAACTCATCCAAACATTGGCTAGCAAACTTAGTAGGAGGGATTTCAGCTTTATCATATCTATACAGAGAATTTACCTTTACTACCTGTGTCGGGTTATCAAGACCATGTGTTTCTTCAATAGGTAATGGATTAAGATCATATATTTCTTCAACAGGCGGTAAATTAAGACCATGTATTTCTTCAATAGGAGGTAAATTCTTAACATCTTCAGCTTTTATACCTTTTTCCTTCATAGATTTCTTTGCCTCTTGCATATCTTCAGGACTGAGAAATAGAACACCCCTCTTCTACGGAGTTGGTTTAGGAATAGGATCAGGAGTTGGCTCAGGAAGTGTCCAATTATCTTCATTGGTCAACATATTATTCAATAGAATTTCAGCTTCATCTGGTGTTCTTTCCCTGAAAACAGAACCAGCACAACTATCCAGGTGGTCTCTGGAAGCATAGGTTAGTCCATTATAAAAGATATCAAGTATTTCATTTTTCTTGAGAGGATGATCAGGCAAAGCATTAAGTAATTGGAGAAGCCTCCCCCAAGCTTGTGGGAGACTCTCTTCTTCAATTTGCACAAAATTATATATTTCCCTTAAAGCAGCTTGTTTCTTATGAGCGGGGAAATATTTAGCAGAGAAGTAATAGATCATGTCCTAGGGACTATGCACACAACCAGGGTTAAGATAATTAAACCATATCTTAGCATCACCCTTTAATGAGAACGGAAATATTTTAAGGATATAAAATTAGCGAGTTCTCTCATCATTAGTGAACAGGGTGGCTATATCATTTAATTTAGTAAGATGTGCCACAACAGTTTCAGATTCATAGCCATAAAAAGGATCAGACTCAACCAAAGTAATTATATCAGGATCAATAGAGAATTCATAATCCTTATCAGTAACAAAGATAGGTGAAGTAGCATAAGCAGGATCATATTTCATTCTAGCATTCAGAGTTTTTTGTTTCAGCTTAGCTAATAATTTCTTAAGATCACTTCTATCATTGCAAGCAAGAAAGTCTCTAGCAGTTTCTTCATCCATAACATAGCCCTCAGGCACAACAGGCAATTCATATTTATTGGGAGAGTCTGCATCATCACTTTCATCAATATTTTCAGTTTCAATAATTTCATTCTCTCTAGCCCTAGCAAGTTGTTCATCAAGAAATTCACCAAGTGGCACAGTAGTATCAAGCATAGAAGTAGTTTCATCATAAGTATCATGCATAGCGGAAGTGGCATCATCAATAACATGCGACATATCAGAGTTAATAGCAGAAGCAGGTTTAGGTGTCGCAAGCTTACTCAAAACAGAAGGTGACTCAAGTGCAGAGCTAGATGGAAGTTCCTTACCTCCCCTCGTAGTTGAGGGATAAAATTTTGTTTTCTCATCTTTCAAGTTCCTCATAGTGACCAGCAGATATAAATCCCAAGTGACTCAAAGAATATAGCTATGCTCCCCAGCAACGGCGACAAAAAATAGCCTTGATAACCCACAAGTATAGGGGATCGCGAGTATTCAACCCAAATTTATTGAATCGACACAAGGGGAGCCAAAGAATATTCTCAAGTATTAGTAGCTGAGTTGTCAATTCAACCACACCTGGATAACTTAATATCTGCAGCAAAGTATTTAGTAGCAAAGTAATATGGAAGTAACGGTAACGATAGCAAAAGTAATATTTTTGGGTTTTTGTAGTGATTGTAACAGTAGCAACGGAAAAGTAAATAAGCAAAGAACAATATGTGAAAAGCTCGTAGGCATTGGATCGGTGATGGAGAATTATGCCGGATGCGGTTCATCATGTAACAATCATAACATAGGGTGACACAGAACTAGCTCCAATTCATCAATGTAATGTAGGCATGTATTCCGAATATAGTCATACGTGCTTATGGAAAAGAACTTGCATGACATCTTTTGTCCTACCCTCCCGTGGCAGAGGGGTCCTAATGGAAACTAAGGGATATTAAGGCCTCCTTTTAATAGAGTACCGGACCAAAGCATTAACACTTAGTGAATACATGAACTCCTCAAACTACGGTCATCACTGGGAGTGGTCCCGATTATTGTCACTTCGGGGTTGCCGGATCATAACACATAGTGGGTAACTATAGACTCGCAAGATAGGATCAAGAACTCACATATATTCATGAAAACATAACAGGTTCAGATCTGAAATCATGGCAATCGGGCCCTAGTAACAAGCATTAAGCATAGCAAAGTCATAGCAACATCAATCTCAGAACATAGTGGATACTAGGGATCAAACCCTAACAAAACTATCTCGATTACATGATAAATCTCATCCAACCCATCACCGTCCAGCAAGCCTACGATGGAATTACTCACGCACGGCGGTGAGCATCATGAAATTGGTGATAGAGGATGGTTGATGATGACGATGGCGACGGATTCCCCTCTCCGGAGCCCCGAACGGACTCCAGATCAGCCCTCCCAAGAGAGTTTAGGGCTTGGCGGCGGCTCCGCATCGTAAGACACGATGAATCTTTCTCTCTGATTTTTTTCTCTCCGAACACGAATATATGGAGTTGGAGTTGAGGTCGGTGGAGCTCCACGGGGCCCACGAGGCAGGGGGCGCGCCCAGGGGGGTAGGGCGCGCCCCCACCCTCGTGCCCAGGGTGTGGGCCCCCTGACCTTGATTCTTTCGCCAATATTTTTTATATTTTCCAAAAATAATCTCCGTGAAGTTTCAGGTCATTCCGAGAACTTTTGTTTCTGCACATAAATAACACCATGGCAATTCTGCTGAAAACAGTGTCAGTCCGGGTTAGTTCCATTCAAATCATGCAAGTTAGAGTCCAAAACAAGGGCAAAAGTGTTTGGAAAAGTAGATACGACGGAGACGTATCAATGCTCCGATCGGGTTTCCTCCGCCCACCCCGCCTTCATTCCGGTCGACTGCATCATGATGCTTCATGCAGGTTGACGGGCTTGTGGGGCTAGTGCAACGTGCTAGTCCTTGCCTCACGAGCATCACACATGAGCTACATAGGCTGCTTGTGCTGGCTTGTCGATCTGCGCGGTGTGGCCCCAGGCCACTTCAACATCATGTTCGGGCATTAGCTGTTCACGGGTCCATACACGTTCTCATGGTAAATCAACATGTAAGATGTACTCCTTGGAAATTAATACAATCAAACAGGACATAGGGTATTATCTCTTCAAGATAGTCCGAACTAGGGTAAATCCATGTGTCTCCTGTTATCGTCACACCAAGGCTACCGGCTCGGGACTCCCTACCTGAGGATCTGCTGGATTTGACTCCATCACCTTTAGTGGAATACTGAGGTACTTGATTAACTCGTTCTCAATCTCCCATACATAAGACTTGCACCACCGAAAAATATTTCTTGATCGCTCTGAGTCTTACAGTCCGGGCGAGGTTCCATGCCGCCTGCATCTCACGGTAGAATTCCTCTCGGCTGAAGCTCTTTGATGTTCGAACCCCATCCAGCGTGAGCCAGCGAACTCGATCCTGAAGTTCTTTCACTTCCTCGTCCACAATTACATCGTCAAACTCTTCCTCCTGAAGATCAAGTTTCTCGAGGAAATCACCAAGATCATCGGGAGAGCCCCTTGCGATTCGACGTTATTGGTGGATTGCACGTCAGATGCAGTCGCCATCAAAGCCCAAACTCAATCGGGAGATAGGCCCAACGAGGACTGGTTGAGGACTGATGGGGCGATCATAAGATCGGAAACACGACGACGAGAAAGGATCACCGGTTGGTCGACACTCAGCTGCAAGGGTAATCGTTGTGAGGAGAAAAACCGTAGCCGCCTCTATGAGAACTAGCACAAGAATTCTCTTGAAAGAGAATTAGTAGAACGGCATCCATATGTATCGTTCAACCAAGTGGCTTTATGATATAAAGCGAGACGAAAGCCTATTTTGAAAGGATACATGAGAACTAATCCGTGGTTGGGTGGTTAGGCGAGTGGTTTTACCCTCAACCTACGAGGATCAAACCTCAGGTTTTGATACCCTATGTGTCTCATTAAGGCGGAATATTATTCCAATGGGAGACGATGTTCTCGTCAACAATGAGGTCCAGGAGGTGTCTTCGTCAATCTCAGCATCCGTCGAGTCAATCTCTCGGAAGTGCTCATATATATGTGTAGGGTTTGCATGCGTTCATAGAAGAGGCCTGTGTGTTGCGGATGGCGAAAACGACGTTCGGGGATTTCCCGGCGGTAGCTAGGTGCAAACCCGCGCAGAGGTCCTGAAAGGGGGCCCCTAGCTCGCCGCACTTGGCCCCCTCCTGTTGTGCCGGCCAAAGCTAGCCTCGTCACCCAAGTCCGACCTTGATGGCTCATCAAAGCTCTAAGTGACCTCTCGTGTCGCGCATCAGCTGGGAGGCGAGGGACTAGAGATGGGCTCTAGCTCTCCTACCTTCGAGACAGAGTAGCGTGGATGATTAGGTAGGCAGTCCGCATATAACGCTCTATGCGTCAAGATGCCATGGCAGTCACATAGGGATGCGTCCAACCGGGCCGACATTCTGTAGCGAGCTGTTTTCCTGTAGCAAATCGGATCACTGCAACGGACAGTGTGTCCTGTGCACCCACAATTTCTGAGCTACTGGTGCACCAAACATCAAAAGCTTGTACTATGAGTTCTAAATATTTCGGAAATATTTGAGTGTGAAGTAATAGCATACATCTAACATGTTACAAAATTTCAGTCGTAAATTTAACTCACAGCAGAGAAACAAAATTAACAAATTCAGCTGTATTAGTGCAAATGGACCCAATTCACGGCCAGTTTAAATGAATAACATTCCGTGACATGATATATATTAGGGAAAATCCATCCTACCACCCGGTGGTAGTTACCCCACATATCTCCTATACTACCATGTGCTACTATATATACTATTTTATTATTTTAAATATATTCATATACTATATCTAAGATATTTCAAAGCAAGTTACAAGAAAAAATTGCATATGAGCCCATAGTTTTTGTTATATTTGTGAAATGCGTACATATTTGTACGTAAAAAAAAGCATACTCAAAATATGGTACATACTACCTAAAAATTAGTATATATACTACCTAATCATTGTTATATACTACATACTACACGTACGTACTCTCGGTTTCGATAGATACTACATACAACATACAAAACGAAAGTGGTGGTAACTACCACTGCTTGTAGGAAACATTTGTCCTATATATATATATTATGTTCCTATAATCAATTATTTTCAGAATTTTTTGGGAATTTTTTACATGAGTTTTTGGCTTTGGGTGCATTGGTAGCACATTAACCTCCACCATATACGTCCTCCACTGAAATGCCGGAGTTATACCGTACCAGATAACTTTAGCGACCGGTTACCATAGCGAAACCGGATTTCCTCTAGCAAAATAGGCTTTGAAAAAATGTTTGTGTTTTTCAAAAACTGTTCACAAATTTTATTTTATTTTGTTTTTCCAAAACAATTCAAAAAATGTTTGCGTTTACGAAAAAGGTTCACAATTTGACTTTTTGTATTCTTAAAACTATTTGTGTTTTCAAAACATGTTCATATATAAAAATATAATTGGAAATGTGGAAAAAGTTCATGTTTTCTAATTTTGTTTTACAAAAAGTTCAGGTTTTCAAAAAAATGCTCACTCTGTTATTCAAAAACTGTTTATTTTTCAAAACACGAAAATTTTCTAAAAATATTTGCACTTTATTTAGACGTGAACAATTTTTAAAATTTCCTAACATTCATTGAAATATGCAAAGAATTTATATAGGGATTTGTTTGAAACATGATATTTTTTTATTTGTGAACACTTTTTAAAACACATATTTTTTCGAATTTATCATTTTGGAAATTAAATCATTTTTTAAATTGTTAAATTTCTGTGCAATATCATGTTTTTTTTCTTCTAAAAATGCGAATTTTAAAAAAAATACAAAAAGGAAAAAACCAAGAAAAATTCATAAAAAGAAAACCGGTCCATGAACCATCTATAAGGTTCCCTAAACTGGATCGGCCCATGTCTGGTCGTTTGGGTCATTCTCATGTGCGACATGCAAACGGGAGCTCCGAACGGGCGCCTTTAGCGCCAGTTGGCAGTTCGGGCGCCCACGCGGCTGTGAACTGGGCCGGCCCAGCAAAAATTCAAGTAAGTCGATATAGCTCGTTTGCGACAGAGGATCGAACCCGCGCCATCCAGTAGCTAACGACACGGGCAAACCAACTACACTACACCACACTAGTGACGAAATCATGGGAGAATATTTAAAGTACTCTGTCGCCGCACAATTTATTCATACACATGTAAACGTACTGTAGCGCTTTGATTTTTAAATTATTTGATTGAAAACATTTGGGAAAAAATGTCATGAAATACAGAAAAGTTCATTGGTTTCGAAAAAAGATCGTATTTCTAAAAAAAATCATTGCCTTTGTAAAAAAGTTCACGATTTTCAAAAAAAAGTTCATCGAGTTTGAAAAAAGTTCATCGACTTTGAAGAAAAGATCACGATTTTGTCAAAAAAAGTTCACTATTTTGAAAAAAGTTCATCAGTTTTTGAAAAGGGTTCGTCGATTTTGAAAAGAGTTCATCGATTTTGAAAAACAGTTCATCGGTTTTGAAAAACAGTTCATCATTTTGAAAATAGTTCATCGATCTTGAAAGAGTTCATCGACTTGGAAAAAAGGTTCATCGATTTTGAAAAGTGTTCATTGATTTTGAAAAACAAATCTTTGAATTTGAAAAAAGAGTTCATCAGTTTTGATAAAAGTTTGATTTTGAAAAAGAGTTCATCCATTTTGAAAAAAATTCATCGATTTGGGAAAAATGTTCACTGATTTTATTCATCGAATTTTAAAAAAGTTCACTGATTTTGGAAAAAGTTCATCAAATTTGAGAAAAATTCTTTCATTTTGAAAAAAAGTTCATTGGTTCGCGAAAAAGTTCACGAAATTTTTGAAAAGTTCATTGAACCAGGAAGAAGGGAAAAAAGGAAAAAGAAAGTAGATGGATAAAAAGGATGTGAAAGATCTACGTAGACACATGAGGTTGGGTGTCGGGTTGGTCATTGCCTTCAAGCCGAAGGAGGAGGTTGCAGGTTCGATTCATGCTCTTGCCGAATTAATTTTTCTCTTTTGAAGGCAGAAAAAACATAGACGGGCCGGCCCATCTGGACCTAAACGGGCGCTTAAGGCGTGCTGGATATCTCTTAGAGCAACTCTAGCAGACCCCGCATCTCGCCCCGACCCGTAAAATAACCGCCAAAATACGGGTCGGGACGGAAAACCAGCTCGATCAGACCCTGCATCGGCAAAATCCTGACCCCAACCCGGGACGGCTGCGGTGCCATGCATATAAGCGGAAGCCGGCAGGAGCATGCCGGAAGGCCGCCACGCGCACGAGGCCTCCCCTCCCTTCCCCCTGCGTCGGCGGGTCGCCGGATTTGCAGATCTGCGGCACTTCATCGCGGGCCGCCGGATTTGGCTTTTTCCGGCCGCCGGTTGCTGCCCCAAGCGATGGAGTGGTCGGGGAGCCTCTCCCGCAGCCCCGGCAAGGGCGCATCGCCGCATGCAGGTACGGGTTCGTCCGCCTGCTGCCGCCGAAGGTTTGCGGGCATGGATTCGTCCGGCCGTCCACCGGGCTCGGCGCTCGCGCAGCGTCTTTGTGGCTTGCCGATGCCGCTCATAGAGTGCGAAGACTGCACGCGAAAAGTGCTGCGGCTCACTTCGGGCACGCCGAAGCACCCCGGATGGGTGTTCTTCAAATGCGAAAACGACGGGGTACGTGCACTTGCGGTAGCCCATTTCATAGCTCATTCTTTAGTTCAATTGCGGTAGCTCACTTCGAGCTTGCTCATTCTTTTGTGTAGGACGATGAATGCTCATTTTGGTTTTGGGAAGGCCAATACATTAATTTGTTGGTAGAAAGAAACTTAATAGATGTTAATGCACTCCTTAGTACAATCAAAGGCAATGATAGATGCGGCTACATGTGCAACTAGAGGGGAAGCAACGTCTACTTCTTTCGAACCAAAGATGAAGAAAGAAGAATGCAAAATCAAGATTCCGCAGATCAACAATGAATGCATGGAGAAGATATTAGTCCAACTTGTGGGAGCAGTTATGGAAGTTGGAAATCTTCTGAAATGCATACTTGTGGTTCTTCTTTTCTTTGGTTTTGCTATTCTAGCAAAGATTTGGTGATGTCTTTTGTATCTAATGTTGTTGCAAAAGCAAAGAAATGCATTATGCTAGATCAATTTAAGTTGCAAATCTAAGTTTTGCGGGCCGGGAGGAGCTGCGCCAGATCAGACGCCGCAAAGCCGACCCGTAAAAAAGGATATTTCGGGAATATCCTTTTTTACGGGTCCATTATGCGGGTGTCGGTGTTAAAACCGGCGGATCTCGGGTAGGGGGTCCCGAACTGTGCGTCTAAGGCTAATGGTAACAGGAGGCGGGGAACACAATGTTACCCAGGTTCGGGCCCTCTCGATGGAGGTAATACCCTACTTCCTGCTTGATTGATCTTGATGATATGAGTATTACAAGAGTTGATCTACCACGAGATCGTAGAGGCTAAACCCTAGAAGCTAGCCTATGATTATGATTGTTGTTGTCCTACGGACTAAACCCTCCGGTTTATATAGACACCGGAGGGGTCTAGGGTTACACAGAGTCGGTTACAAGGGAGGAGATCTACATATCAGAATTGCCAAGCTTGCCTTCCACGCAAAGGAGAGTCCCACCCAGACACGGGACGAAGTCTTCAATCTTGTATCTTCATAGTCCAACAGTCCGGCCAAAGTATATATTCCTGCTGTTCGAAGACCCCCTAATCCAGGACTCCCTCAGTAGCCCCTGAACCAGGCTTCAATGACGATGAGTCCGGCGCGCAGATTGTCTTCGGCATTGCAAGGCGGATTCTTCTCCAAATCCCGAGTACCTGTCGTAACGAGTAGTGTCCGGCTTCCCATGAATGTTGCACTCCTCGGCTTCTGTGCTTTAATAATGGCTATCTCCACGTGTCGAGCGAATGCGAGAAGTCGGGGCATTTTTACATTTGCCACCCTAACCATGTAAGTAAATCGTCTATTTAAAGAGACGGGGATCCTCAGATCCAGATCACACCATCCTCCCACAGCGAGTATCCATCAGAGCGCGCCCGGAAAAGTCCATCCCATCATGGCCGGCCATCGCAGCTCCTCCTCTCGCTCTCGTAGCACTAAGCCAGGCAATTGGGAGAAGTGTTCCATCCCCCACAGCCAATTAGTAGAGCTGCAGACCCAGGGGTTTCTCCCTCCTGCGTATATGGTCCCCGTCCGAGCCGGACTAGCCACTTATAATGGCGGGGAGCAAGCGGAGAGCTTTCCCAACCCATCCAGGGGGGAGCGGGTATGCCTTGTCCCTTACTTATTGAGGGGACTCGGATTTCCAATCCATCCGTTCCTCTGCGGGCTCCTGGAGTTCTATGGCCTCCAGCTGCATAACTTTACTCCCGCCTCCATATTACACATCGCCGGCTACGTCACCTTTTGCGAGCTGTTTCTGGGCTGCGAAGCTCATTTCGAGCTATGGAAGAGGCTATTCTGCCTCGTACCCCGTACATAGGAGGGGTCAATATATCAAGTGGGCGGAGCCGAAATATGGCGCATCGCCAGGACCGGATACCTGTCCGGTACTCCGAAGAAGACATCCGAAGACTGGCCTTCGGAGTGGTTTTATATGGAGGACGTCCCCCTTCCGGACCCTATTCGGATGGGCCTTCCTGAGTTTGATAATGCCCCTTTGAAGAAACGCCACAGCTGGCGCCCTCGGAGCCCCCAGGAGGAAGATAACAGAGAGGTGATACGTCTCCAACGTATCTATAATTTTTGATTGTTCCATGCTATTATATTATCTGTTTTGGATGTTTATGGGCTTTATTAAACACTTTTATATTATTTTTGGGACTAACCTATTGACTCAGAGCCTAGTGCCAGTTCCTGTTTTTCTCTTGTTTCAGTGTTTCGAAGAAAAGGAATATCAAACGGAGTCGAAACGGAATGAAACCTTCTTGAGAAGTTATTTTTGGAAGGAAAGCAACCCGGGAGACTTGGAGTCCACGTCAAGGAAGCAACGAGGAAGGCACGAGGCAGGGGGCGCGCCCACCCCCCTGGGCGCGCCCTCCACCCTCATGGGCCCCTCGTGGCTCCCCTGACGTACTTCTTCCGCCTATATATATCCATATACCCTAAAACGATCGAGGAACAGAACAGATCGGGAGTTCCGCCGCCGCAAGCCTCTGTAGCCACCAAAAACCAACCGGGACCCTGTTCCGGCACCCTGCCGGAGGGGGGATCCCTCACCGGTGGTCATCTTCATCATCCCGGCGCTCTCCATGACGAGGAGGGAGTAGTTCACCCTCGGGGCTGAGGGTATGTACCCGTAGCTATGTGTTTGATCTCTCTCTCTCGTGTTCTTGATTTGGCACGATCTTGATGTATCGCGAGCTTTGCTATTATAGTTGGATCTTATGTTGCTTCTCCCCCTCCACTCTCTTGTAATGGATTGGTTTTTCCCTTTGAAGTAATCTTATCGGATTGAGTCTTTAATGATTTGAGAACACTTGATGTATGTCTTGCCGTGCGTATCTGTGGTGACAATGGGATATCACGTGATTCACTTGATGTATGTTTTGGTGATCAACTTGCGGGTTCCGCCCATGAACCTATGCATAGGGGTTGGCACACATTTTCGTCTTGATTCTCCGGTAGAAACTTTGGGGCACTCTTTGAGGTTCTATGTGTTGGTTGAATAGATGAATCTGAGATTGTGTGATGCATATCGTATAATCATACCCACAGATACTTGAGGTGACATTGGAGTATCTAGGTGACATTAGGGTTTTGGTTGATTTGTGTCTTAAGGTGTTATTCTAGTACGAACTCTAGGGCTGTTTGTGACACTTATAGGAATAGCCCAACGGATTGATTGAAAAGAATAACTTTGAGGTGGTTTCGTACCCTACCATAATCTCTTCGTTTGTTCTCCGCTATTAGTGACTTTGGAGTGACTCTTTGTTGCATGTTGAGGGATAGTTATATGATCCAATTATGTTATTATTGTTGAGAGAACTTGCACTAGTGAAAGTATGAACCCTAGGCCTTGTTTCCTAGCATTGCAATACCGTTTACGCTCACTTTTACCATTAGTTACCTTGCTGTTTTTATATTTTCAGATTACAAAAACCTATATCTACCATCCATATTCCACTTGTATCACCATCTCTTCGCCGAACTAGTGCACCTATACAATTTACCATTGTATTGGGTGTGTTGGGGACACAAGAGACTCTTTGTTATTTGGTTGCAGGGTTGCTTGAGAGAGACCATCTTCATCCTACGCCTCCCACGGATTGATAAACCTTAGGTCATCCACTTGAGGGAAATTTGCTACTGTCCTACAAACCTCTGCACTTGGAGGCCCAACAACGTCTACAAGAAGAAGGTTGTGTAGTAGACATCAAGCAGTTTTCTGGCGCCATTGCCGGGGAGGCTAGGTAAGCGGCACTCACACCCCGTCAACTAAGCTGTTTTCTGGCGCTGTTGCCGGGGAGGTGAGTGCTTGAAGGTATATCTTTAGATCTTGCAATCGAATCTTTTTGTTTCTTGTTGTAGCACTAGTTTAGTTTATAAAAGAAAACTACCAAAAAAATGGAATTGAGTTTGTCTCATACGCTTCATCTTTTTAATATCTTTCGTGAGTATGATGGAAAGGAAATTGTGCCAAAGTTTAGAAGAAGAATGCATTAAAATGTTTGGTACTAAATGTTTGAATGATGAGCATGATTGCAATGTTGTTAGTATGAACTCCTTGAATATCCATAGTACTAATGATGATTGCACTAGTTATGATGAAAATGTCTCCTATAAACATGTCAATTTTTGTGGAGTGCATTGCGTTTGCAAGTACACACCAAATAGGGAAGATAGATATTGCAAGAGGCATAAGCATTTAGAAACTAAATTTTTGCAAGAAAGGCTAGATGTTTGTGCTGAAAATTTAAATTTTCTTGGCCGTACTTGTGAACTTTGCAATGAAAGTGGTCATTTAGCTATCCGATGCAAATTGTTTCACGATCTAATCGTGTCCAAAAATTGTGATGACTTGATTTCCCTTGCACATTATAATGAACTTAGTTTGCTTATGGGTTATGACGTATAACTAACTATCTTCCAGTATTTGCCCGTGACAAACTTCTTGGTTTTGATCTAGAGGAAATTTATATGTATTGTGCGGTGAATTGCATTGAAAATACTTATATTGCCAATTACATAAAGAAAAGATAACAAATAGAAGATGAAGAGAATACTAACGAAAGGGAAGAGACTTCCCAATATTCTCCTATTATTTCTTATGATGAATCAGGTAACGAGGAGGAGCCTTTTATTCAACCAATCTCATTAATAAGGAGCTCCAAAAAGAGGCTTGAACCCACACATGGTGTGGTGAAGAAGAAGAAAAGAAAAAGGAAGATAGGTAAAAGGATATCTCTCCCAAATAATGTTGCTCCTATTATTGTTGTGCCTCATGAAAATGAATCAAAAATAATTGTGGAAGATGATGCACTTGATGATGATCTCGTTATGCCTATTGCTTGCTGTGATGATTATGATTGGGAAGATAATGATACTTCTTATGATCTTGAAAATCTTTTTGGCACTTGCTTGGAAGAATATGATAATAATGTTTGCTATACTATTAGTGCTATCCATACTATTAATGATGAGAGTGATTATGCTTGTGATATGAAAAGGCCCAAGCTTGGGGATGCTATGTTTGATGAAGATGATGTTTTTGAGAATATATTTGCTGCAATTAATGTTTGTCCCAAGCTTGGGGATGCTACGTTTAATGAAGATGATATTTTTAGTCTCCCAAGTTTTGAGATGCAAATTTATAATGATGATAGCATGCCTCCTACTTATGATGATTATATTGATGAAAGTGGGTTTGGAAGAGTGTCAACTTTAGGAAGTAATGATCCCACTATTTTGGAGGATGTTGAATCTTATAATATTTATGAAAGTGGACTTGGAGAGGTCATGACTTTATTTAGTGATGAATCCACTATTTCGGAAGAGGTTTCAATTGATTATGATGATTATTGTGATGAAACTTATGCTATAAAAAGTAGTGATGATTATATTTATAAAACTTGTCATGATTATGATTACCCTTTTCCTGAACATTACTCTTTTAATGTGGAAACAATTTATGGTATTCAAGTCTCTTATGATACTCCCACTATTCCGAATGAAAAGAATTTTTCTTGTGTGGAGAGTAGTAAATTTTCTATGCTTGTAGATCATGAAAATAATGCTTTAGGTGCTGGTTATATTGTTGAATTCATTCATGATGCTACTGAAAATTATTATGATGGAGGAATATATGCTTTTAGGAATTGCAATAATATCAAGTTTCCTCTCTATGTGCTTAAAATCTTGAAGTTATGCTTGTTTTACCTTCCTATGCTAGTTGATTATTGTTCCCATAAGTTGTTTGCTCACAAAATCCCTATGCACAGGAAGTGGGTTAGACTTAAATGTGCTAGTCATATTATTCATGATGCTCTCTTTATCTTTCAATTCCTATCTTTTATGTGAGCATCATTGAAATCATTATGCCTAGCTAGGGGCGTTAAACAATAGCGCTTGTTGGGAGGCAACCCAATTTTATTTTAGTTTCTTGCTTTTTGGTTATGTTTAGTAATAAATAGTCCATCTAGCTTCTGTTTAGATGTGGTTTTGTGTTTTAATTAGTGTTTGTGCCAAGTAGAACCTTTGGGAAGACTTGGGTGAAGTCTTTATGATCATGCTGTAAAAAACAGAATCTTTAGTGCTCACGAGATTAGCTAAAACTTTTTACTGGAGAGTGCTATTTAGTTTATTCTTTTTGCAGATGATTACTAGGCAAATTCCTCAGGTCCACCAATTTATTTTAGAATTTTTGGATTTCCAGAAGTTTGAGTTAGTTACAGATTACTACAGACTGTTCTGTTTTTGACAGATTCTGTTTTTCGTGTGTTGTTTGCTTATTTTGATGACTCTATGGCTAATAAAATAGTTTATAAACCATACAGAAGTTGGAATACAGTAGGTTTAACACCAATATAAATAAATAATGAGTTCATCACAGTACCTTGAAGTGGTGTTTTGTTTTCTTTCGCTAACGGAGCTCACGAGATTTTCTGTTAAGTTTTGTGTTGTGAAGTTTTCAAGTTTTGGGTAAAGATTCGATGGACTATGGAATAAGGAGTGGCAAGAGCCTAAGCTTGGGGATGCCCAAGGCACCCCAAGGTAATATTCAAGGATAACCAAGAGCCTAAGCTTGGGGATGCCCCGGATGGCATCCCCTGTTTCGTCTTCATTCATCGGTAACTTTACTTGGAGCTATATTTTTATTCACCACATGATATGTGTTTTTCTTGGAGCGTCATTTTTTTTCTTGCTGTTTGAATAAAATACCAAGATCTGAAATTATTAAATGGGAGAGTCTTCACATAGTTGCATAATTATCGGACTACTCATTGATCTTCACTTATATCTTTCGGAGTAGTTTGTCGTTTGCTCTAGTGCTTCACTTATATCTTTTAGAGCACAATGATGGTTTTATTTTGAAGAAATAGATGAACTCTTATGCTTCACTTATATTATTTTGAGAGTCTTAAACAACATGGTAATTTTCTTAATCCTAATATGCTAGGTATTCAAGATTAGTAAAAACTTTCTTATGAGTGTGTTGAATACTAAGAGAAGTTTGATGCTTGATGATTGTTTTGAGATATGGAGGTAGTGATATTACAGTTGTGCTAGTTGAGTAGTTGTGAATTTGAGAAATACTTGTGTTGAAGTTTGCAAGTCCCATAGCATGCACGTATGGTAAACGTTATGTAACAAATTTGAAACATGAGGTGTTCTTTGATTGTCCTCCTTATGAGTGGCGGTCGGGGACGAGCGATGGTCTTTTCCTACCAATCTATCCCCCTAGGAGCATGCGCGTAGTGCTTGGTTTTTGATGACTTGTAGATTTTTGCAATAAGTATGTGAGTTCTTTATGACTAATGTTGAGTCCATGGATTATACGCACTCTTACCCTTCCATCATTGCTAGCCTCTTCGGTACCGTGCATTGCCCTTTCTCACATTGAGAGTTGGTGCAAACTTCGCCGGTGCATCCAAACCCCGTGATATGATACGCTCTTTCACACATAAACCTCCTTATATCTTCCTCAAAACAGCTACCATACCTACCTATTATGGCATTTCCATAGCCATTCCGAGATATATTGCCATGCAACTTTCCACCATCCTGTTTATCATGACACGTTCATCATTGTCATATTGCTTTGCATGATCATGTAGTTGACATAGTATTTGTGGCAAAGCCACCATTCATAATTCTTTCATACATGTCACTCTTGGTTCATTGCATATCCCGGTACACCGCCGGAGGCATTCATATAGAGTCATACTTTGTTCTAGTATCGAGTTGTAATCATTGAGTTGTAAATAAATAGAAGTGTGATGATCATCATTTTTTAGAGCATTGTCCCAAGTGAGGAATAAAAAAAAGAAAGGCCATAAAAAAAAGAGAAGGCCCAAAAAAATGAGAGAAAAAAGAGAGAAGGGACAATGTTACTATCCTTTGCCACACTTGTGCTTCAAAGTAGCACCATAATCTTCATGATAGAGAGTCTCTTGTTTTGTCACTTTCATATACTAGTGGGAATTTTTCATTATAGAACTTGGCTTGTATATTCCAACAATGGGCCTCCTCAAGTGCCCTAGGTCTTCGTGAGCAAGCAAGTTGGATGCACACCCACTTAGTTTCTTTTGTTGAGCTTTCATGCATTTATAGCTCTAGTGCATCCATTGCATGGCAATCCCTACTCCTTGCATTAAAATCAATCGATGGGCATCTCCATAGCTCATTGATTAGCCTCGTTGATGTGAGACTTTCTCCATTTTTGTCTTCTCCACATAACCCCCATCATCATATTCTATTCCACCCATAGTGTTATGTCCATGGCTCACGCTCATGTATTGCGTGAAGGTTTATAAGTTTGAGATTACTAAATTATGAAACAATTGCTTGGCTTGTCATCGGCACTACAAAAAAAATACACTTCCGTGATGATACGTGTTTGTCACAGTAGGTCGCGTTTTTTGTCATGCATGTACATCCATGACAAATTTATGACAGAATCAAGATAGTCATGCCTGTGCTGTCGTAGAACTGTTCCATGACATTACCAAAATTATCATCACGGAAGTGTCCACTTCCATGACGATAAATCGCGCGTCACAGAAGTGCTTTCTTCAAGGGTGACCGACACGTGGTCCACCGTAACGGAACGCCGTTAAGCTATCGGGTCGGGTTTTGGATCCGATAACCCATTAACAGCCCCGACCAATGGGGATTTTCCACGTGTAAAATCATCATTGGCTGGAGGAAACACGTGTCGGCTCATCGTTGGGACAGATGTCATCCACTCATTGGACAGAAGGCGCCTATGATATGTCAACACGTGGCACAGCCCAATAGAGGCCCATTCCTGTGAAAAGGCCGGCCGTTTGACTTGGTCAAAAGGTGGCGGGCCGGCCCATGGAAAGCCTGTTAATGGCCTGTTCGCATATAGCCCATTTACAGCCCGCTAACCCAAGGCCCGTTACGCCCTATCCGAATTAGGCCCAATAGCGTCATCTGGGCCATCCAATATGATTCCAGCCCGTTTTCACTTCTGGCCCATGTATGGCCCATGACGTCTTTCGGCCCATATGAGGCCCTATGTAACTCTTGGCCTGTTAACGGCCCGTGGTGAAACTGGCCTGTAATGAACAGTGTATCACTTTACACCCATTAACGTCCCGTGGTGAAACTGGCCCGTAATGAACAATGTATCACTTTATACCCATTAACGGCCCGTTATTCCGTTGGGCCATTTCCAGCCCATGTTATCTTTCGGCCTTCTCAGAGCCCATTTATTCTTGGGCTCATTTCCAGCATTCGTTTACTTACGGCCCGTTAATGTCATTTTCTGCTTGTGGGCCAAATTCAGCCCGTGGTTACACTCGGCCCGTTTGTGGTCCGTTAATACGTTGGGCCGTTTTCATAGCGTCATCAAATACGGCCTATTAACGATGGCCCATTATGGTCGGCCCATGAACGGACGATTCCACTCTAGCCCGTTTACGGCCATAATGCGGTCTGTTTGGCCCATGTTTGGCCAATCGATCATACAGCCCGTATAAGGCCCATTGATGATACGGCCCGCAGAAGGCCCATTGTTTCTACGGCCCGTAGAAGGCCCATTGTTTCTATGGCCCGTAGAAGGCCCACTGTTTCTACGGCCAGTAGGAGGCCCAGTGTCACTACAGTAAATATTAGCCCATGGTTATTGTGGCCTAGTTTTAAAAAATAGGTTATTGCAGCCACTAGCTAACCGCGGAAAAAGAACTGCAATGACTACAAGCAAACAAATAAACAAGACAACAAGGAAATAAATAAGCAAGCAACTAACGCTAGGCTATCACGGCTATTACACATATTACATCCACTGGGCATCAAAGTTCGCCACCAGTGCAAATATAGGGAACAAAGCAGCATATCATATACACTGGTTGTCAAAGTTGGCGACCAGCGCAAATAAACGCCGCAGCAAAACAAATCCAGAACTGAAACCACTTCAGAAGATCTCAAGAAACAATATCCTGGGTACCCATAATGCTGGCAAGATGCTTAGCAAGCTTATTAACTTTCTCTTGTTTGGCGCTTAAATCCTCCAGCGCTTGCTGTTGCACCAGAAAATATGCATCCGAATTCTGCAGGGACTTCCTCAGCCCTTCAGCTTCCTGTCGCAGCACATCTGATCGATGTCTTTCAATTTGAAGTTGAGACTCAAGAAGATGAACTGATTCAGGCAGCGAGTTCGAAGAGCTTGTGCCAGCAGTAGTGGCCAGTAACTCGAACACTACATCAAGACACGACTTTTGGGTTCCCTCACTGTCGTCAAGATAGTTTTTATCAGCTTTCTTGGAGACCAACAGGGATGTTTCACTATCTTGAACCTTATCTGCATTACTTCCTTTACCATTGGATAACGCGGTACTGTTCTCCAATATTTTGTCCGCATTCTAAAAGAGAAACAAGCAGACACATCACATGTTTACCATGTTGTATATGAAACTCATTTTGGTAAATGAGTCCAGTAGTAAAGTTGACAGGATAACAGCATGAAACAAACATATATCTATGTACCATGGTCACTTTATGGTCTATATCATTCTAGTTTTTGTTGCCAAATCAAGATAGAGACACAGTTCAAATAATATTTGTTCAAGACAAAGCAGAATAGACAGAATATAAGTGTGGGTAACTATGGAGCAATAACAACACTTGTAATGTGCATGACATGAGAACATAACTGTTTATTCAATTGAAACTGAAATCAACATAGAGCAGGTTACAACAGCAAACCGCCATTGGAGTTTCAATTCCATCCTTCAAATTTGAAAATAGTTGGTATGAGTAAATACAGTAATGCAAGAGCAAAGGAGTATGAACCATAGCTACAGAACCTGACCTGAGAACAAATCTTCTTCTCCTTTAAGCGTTGAGTTGGGATTCAGAGTGGTGGTCCTTGTGCTTTGGGGACTGCAGTTCCCTTACTAACTGCTCGTGTTTGGGTGCTCTGTGGTGGAGACGGTGTTGTGTCAACTGGAACTGGGTTACTATCTGCCGAGGTTGGGGTTAGAAGGGGTGTAGCTGGTTCTCTGTCCAACTGGGTAGGGGTACAATCTGCAAGAGTCTGGGTTATGTGTGGTGGATCTGGTCCTTGGGCAAGTACAGCCGTGGTTCTATCTGCATCAACTGGTAGCACTATCTTTTCTGAAGACCGTGTTGTTACTCCCTTAGATACTGCCATCACGCTCTCCAATTCAAATGGCTGATAAACAAGAAAAGTAATTGGAAGTATAGACATTGTATGATAGACAGGTGCAATGGATAGTGGGGAATAAAAGAGGGCATGAAATAATTCATATTTATGTTGTCTAACCAAATAGGATAGCATGACACAATTTCACATATATGATGGCTAACTAAACAGGATAGCACGACAGAATTTCACATTATGATGGCTAACTAAAAAAGATGGAAAGACATAGTTCAAAATATGAGACTATGTAAACAGGATGACATGACATAACTATATAATGTGTTTATTAAATAGGTTGGCATGCCATAATTCACATACATTCACGGATAGAATGCCATAATTCAAAATATGATGACTGTAAACACTAAACAGGATGAGATGATAGAACTATATGATGTCTTTATTAAATGGGTTGCCATGCCATAATTCAGATAGATGATGTGTATGTACTATGTAAACATGATGGCATGATATAATTCAAATATATGATTTATATAGTAAGCAAGTAAGCAGATGGCAATCCATATATGATGTAAAAACTAAGCAATGCAAGACAACATGCATGACATGGGTAATATAACCCTGCCAAGTTTGAGCATAGACCTCAGGGGGGAAATAGGACTGGTCATCAGTCTCTGAATCCTCCTCTGAGTAGCTCTCTGTAACCAGCAAGATGTCTGCTTCAGCGGGTAGCATTGTCTGCTCTGAATACCTTGTTTTCACTCCAGATACTTCCATCACCACTTCAAATGGCTGATGCACAGGAAGAGTAGTTGAATATACAAACGTTGTCGACAAATGGAACACGTAATACAAAAAAATGATAGCATGATATAATTCACATACATGATGATTGCTAAACAGCATGGCATTGCATAATTCACATATATAATGCCTTCGCAACAAGATAGCATTGTATAATTCACATATATAATGTCTTGCAACAAGATGGCAATGCATAATTCACATATATGGTAATTAGACACTGAACAGGTGGCATTCACACAAAGCATGTCTAAACTAATCAAATGACATACCAATGCGAGACACCATACGCACGATATGAGCAACATAACCCTGCCAAGTTAGAGCATACACCTCGGGGGGGGAATAGGACTGGTCATCTGTCTCTGAATCCTCCTCTGAGGAGCTATCCGTAACCAGTGAGATATGCGCTTCGTCAGATAGCATAGTCTGCTCTGAAGACCTTGTTTTCACTCCAGAATTTGCCATCATCGTGTTAAATGGCTGATGCACACGAAGAGCAGTTGAATGTACTAACATTGTTGACAAATGTAATATATAACGAAAAAAAGGATGGCCTGATATAATTTACATATAAGATGACTGGCTAAGCAGGATGGCATTGCAAAATTCACATATATGATGCCTGGCTAAACAAGATGGCGTTGCATAATTCACATAAATGATGAATAAACTAAACAGATGGCATTCGCACAAAGGATGTCTAAACTAAGCAGATGACATATTTGATGTATAAAGTAAGCAATGCAAGACACCATATGCATGATATAACCAACATCAGCATGCCAAGTTAGAGCGAAGACCTCAGGGGGTAAATAGGAGTTGTCTTCTCCTTCTGAATCCCCCTCAGAACATATATCTTCCTCTCGATTACAATCCGAAATGCGTGGAGGGGGGTCTGCCTTTGCGCCTACCATGGAGCGACGTCTGCATGAAATTTTATTGCCACGCAAGGCTCGTCTCTTTTGCTCTACATGTTCAGTTCCATTGTTTACAATAACTGTCATGCATAGGAATAAAACATAGTGAGATTATGTAAGGAGTGCATGCAGAAATCCAGAGTGATGGTAGCAACCTGTGGATAGACCCAAAACCAATAATAGCAGGCAGATAATGGCTTCAGTTAAAAAATACAGATAATGGCTTCTTTACTGTTTGTTTCCCACCCAACATGGAACTCATAGTAGACACCGGAGATTAACCAGATAGTAGATAGATACTATTGATAGCGGCCCCGATATGTACCCCACAACCATTTAAAAACTCAAGTTTGACCATTAGTTTGGAGCTGACTCAGAGTCTAATCGGTGAACAGGACGATAAAGTAGCATGTAATATTAAGCGATGCATAACGTAAGCAGACACGAAAGAGTGCGACCTCTCTTGCGGACCCGTGTAGTCCTCGAGGTCATCTGCCCGGTTGATGATGGTAATGCAGTTTTCATGGCTGCCAGCGGCGGGGAAGAAGATCTGAGGCGGCGAAAGACAGTCTGGAGGCCGGATCCCTGCTGTGCTGGACCCTTCTGTCGTTGGAGCAGCTGAGCTGGGGTGGACGACGACGCAGCAGGAGCGGGACAAACCACGCAAGGTTTTCTTTGACAACTATCTGTAAGAGAAGTAATTCTGTAAGGGCTCGTTTGAATTGGAGGATTCCAACAATGTAGGGATAGGAAATACACAGGAATAGGATAGGAATGCACGTGCAAAACAGAGAATTTAAAAACATAGGATTTCTGCCAATCTGGGTGTTTGATTCACAACAATTGGAAGATCACAGGATGCAAAGAAGCATGGTGAGATTAAGTCAAACCACAAGAAAATGTACGGTTGTAATGCTATTATGCTACTATCTCTTAGTCTTGTGCTTCATGAGTAGGAATTTGAAAAGGAGGAAAAGTGAAAATTAAAATTCCTACGTTTTTTCTTTCAAGGAGACACTAGAGGAACAAATCCGTGTGCTCAGTGGACAATATATATAACATGTAGAGTAAAAAAGAGATGCAACCTCTTTGGCGAAGCCATGTCGATCTCAGCGTGATTGGGTTGGCCGGGGAGGATGCTCCAGCTGACTTTGCTGTCGGAGGAGGGGAAGAAGATCTTAGGCGCCTGGAGATGGAGCCCGAGATACTGCTCCGCTGTGATGGAGGGTTTCGTCGTTGGAGCAGCTCCGGTGAGTTGTACGACGCCGAGGCTGAAGCAGGACAAGAGAGACAACGAACAACGTTAACCTGAGTGGAATTCTAATAGCATCTCCAATACATGACGTAAAATACATAACCACAAAGTGCTAGATGTAAAATACATCAGCCGCTCATCTCTGAACTTAACTGTCGAAACTGAACTTAACTGTCGAAACTGAACTTAACTATCGAAACTGAATTTTGCTGTCGAAGCTGAATTTTGCTGTAGAAACTGAACGCACTAGCAAGGTGAGGCTACACATCGGTCGACTGACCTTTTCATCTCTGGTCAGTCGATTTTGCAGCCGTTGGATACGAAATCAAGGGCCTGCGGTTCATCTTCAACCTCCACCCCCTGAGCCGCCAGCCACCACCGCCCAAACAGCAGCCCCCCGCCGCCCGCGGCCGGTGGTGCGCCACCCCGCTC